>NW_009699536.1:0-16486 GCF_000703405.1 Apaloderma vittatum
CCGGTTATGCAAGATTTCAAGAAAGAGATACTAGCCGTCCTGAAACTGCTGAGAGGAGCGGGCAGAAGGCTGTCGGGGCCAGGGCAGGGTGCGGGAACGAGCCGCTTCTGGCGGTCTGCCCTCCACACCTGTCCCTTGCTCTTTCTGTCGGAAGGAGAAATAACCCAGAGCCTACCGGTGCCATTTCTGCCAAGCTTTTGCGAAAAATAAGGATTCATTATTTTTAATTGGAGATGAAACAATTCCATCTCAGTTAGCAGCTTCAGGAAGAAGAATGGGGCCAGAGAAGTTAGAGTAAATTAAAACTTGTGCAGCACTGGACCCATCAGCGGGTATGACAGCTCAGGCCTGCAGGCTTTCTCCTCATTACAGGCTGATGTTGGGATCAAGCTCGCTGTGCTGTGCTGGGATCACCAGTCTCCAGAGAAAGTGGTTCCATCCCATTTCCTACCACACATTACAATCAGCATTCTGGCACCCCTTCGTTGTCTCACTAAACCAAAGCTGGATCCATTTGGCCGTCGATACTGAGACACCTGCACTGTCTGCTTTGAGAAACACTAGTTCAGTGCAGCAGGCCCCTGACAAGCTTGAGGCTTTGATGTTTCCTGGCCAGCATTGCACACCGGCACAGCCAAAGAGTCCATTCTGGAGTCCCAAGTCTTCTCCCAGTCCTCACTGATCCATCACAGTAGCAAGCTCCATGCACAGCCAGTTGTTTGTCACTCGGAGGTGGCTTTCCATTGGGCTTCTATTCTTTGTGGTGGTCTCTAGGGATACTAATCTGAGCAAATGAGCTCTGGCGTTACCTTTCACAACGCCAATGCCAAGTGCTGCTGCCCGGGGGAAAGGAAAAGGTTTTAGGAGCCCTGACTCCTGTGACACCTTCAAAAACTGGTAATGCAGCATGGGACAAAGAGCAATGCTGAGCACCCTTCCTGCACTGTCTACTCTTTGCCCTCTCTCTTCCTTGCTGGTCTTCTATTTTTTCCTCCTCTTTGTCTCTCTGCTGGTTTTTTCAACACAAAGGAAAATGTGTGCGAAGGGGTCAGGCAGAGGAGAAATGGAATGAGTGGGAAGGAAACGTAAAGGAAGAGAAAATTAAAAGGAAGCAATAACAAACGAGGAGGGAAAGTGTGAGTCAATGGGAAGGTGGGAAGAGAGAGGAATATATGAATGAATGCACAGACAGAATGAGTGTAGAATCTGAGAGGGAAGAAATGAAAGTGGGTGAGACTGCATTCATCAGGTTTTAATTTTGGCTCTGACAAGCATTCATTCCTTGCATAGAAGCAAAACCTTTCTCCTTGATATTGCTACTGTTCTTAGCACACAGTCATCTTCTACGTAAGGGTGGAAAAATTCTTTCTCTGAAGACAGTGTATTTAGTCTCTCAGCCTTATGTCTCCCATTCATCCTTTCCACGATGTGGCAGACGCTTCAGTAGCTCACACAATCTTGTTACTTCCTTGCTACAACGTTATATAAAGTTCGTTTGAAGCAGACCCTGCTCCTGAACACTAAAACAATTCCCAATTTATTCTTCCTGCTTCTATTTTATACACTTTTTTCTCCTCTACTTTTTATTCCAGGCAGCTGAGATCAGTTTTTTAAAAACAGATGTATTTTGCATTTTGAAAGCAGACACCTTTGGGGGTGTTTCCATTCCTTCAAGGCCTCTCATTTCTCAGCTGCCTTATAGCAATAACCCTTGGCTGAGCTATATCTATTTGTCTCCCCACATCATTACACTTTTTTGGGGGGAAGGAAAAGCTGGTTCAGTCTATAAATGCCAACAGATTTCAGTGTGAAGAGCAAAGCAGAGAAACCTTTTGCACACATCCTCTTTTCTAAAGCACAAAACAAGCTGTACCTTCCTGAAACAGCATTTTGCAGAGTCACACTTCAGGCTTCCTTCAGCCAATCTCTACACCCATCACCTGAGCTAGGGCTCACCTTTTTTTAAAGCTCAAATTACTCCCAGCTGCATTTCTTTGCAATCACTCGACAGTGAATTTAGTCTGAGGTATTTCAGTCTCAAAGCACACAATACTCTCTTGGTGTTTTTCTTACCTGAAAGGATTGTGCTCTGTTTGTCTTAACAAGGAATAGCATTGTCTGAGGCACAAGTTATGTTTGTGCTAAAGGATGATCGAGTCTTGGTGTATAATCACGAATTTTATTCTGTGACAGATTATCCCTGACAGCATTTAGCAAAAAATGTCACATACCACAAATATGGGTCAACATTATGTAATGGGAAGTTTGCCAATGGCAGCACAACATTAGAGACAGCAGAGTGTCATGCATTTAGAACTGCAAAGGCTTGCAAGCAATTTGCCACAACAGCAACCTTTCACACTTTCAATATTTAGATAAATAGAATATTGCCTTTTTCCACAGTTCAATGAGACTGTGTCTGCCATTACTGCAACCTCACATGAGGAAAGAGAAGCAGCATTTTCTGGCACCAGGAAACATGAGCGGTGACACTCACCTCTTGCCTTGCTAAGTTCAACAATCTCGGCCTTCGTGCCTTAGCCTGGCATTCACAGCCCTCAGGTAGGTCACCAAGATCTTCCTTCACAGCTACCGCTCTGCACTAGGCATGCAGAGAGGCCGCCAGCCAGCTGGAGAGGTGTGTGGCTTCTTTCCCAAAAGCCAAAATCTCATTTAAGCCAAAAAAGTGAGAGGAAAAGGTGCTGTGTGCTCCTCCCCTTCCCACAAACAAACCCACACACCATTTAAAAGTTTTGTCCCACCTGCTTTGCACTCTTTTCTGGGAAAACCACTCTGCAGCAGTAGCAGTGTACGGCACAGAGCTGTGAGGCAACTCCTTCCTCTTACTTGAAAACACTTTTGTATTTCACAGTAGCAGGTTTTTATTTGCAAGTTATAAAAGAAACCTCCTTTCTCAGACTTCAGCAAGACTCAGAGTTCCAGCTCTTCCTTCCCATTTGGGAATAAAAAAAGACTTGTGTTATTGCTCAGTGGACTGTGCAAGCAGAAGGCAGAAAGGCTACAGACATAGTTTTCAGGAAAGAAAAACAAGAGAGGAAATAAAGACAGTGGGTTTGGTTGGTTTTGTTTGTGTTTTTTTTTCTTTCTTTTTTCTTTCTTTTATTAATATGTCACTTTTGAAGAGAAAAGCAGAATATTAAAGGACAGGTAAACAGAATGGTCAAAAATAGTGTAAAACATTTAGGTCAGTCCTAAAATGTGCAATGACTAAGCATAACAACTAACTCTAGAAGCTCCATGGGAAAAAACACTTTGCAATTCAAGTGTTTCAAGCATGTGAAAACACGTGTTTGCAAAGGATTGTGTGGAAGATACTTTTCAAATACTGACATAAAATCCACACACAGGTGACAGAAAGACAAAAAAAGGATTTAAGACCCTAAGTGAAATCTGTGACTACGTACAGTTAATGTGCAGCATGACACAGCTTCCTTTTCTGCATGGAGACAGACATTGATGCACGACAATTTAGAGCACTAGGCATGGTAACTCACTGGAAACCTCTTTGTTTTTTCCCAGATAGCAAAGTAAAAGCCTCCTCAAATACTCAGACAAGGAGGATGATGGTACAGGTCCCCGTTTTTTCACTAGGCAGAGCAGTAGTGCTTAGCCTTAGCTTTGGAATGAGCCTCTCTCTCTCCCACTCTCTGCAAAGGTAATGACCACCACCAGGCACTCTGACACTAAGCCCAGCAGTGAGGCCACAGCTCTCTGAGAGTGGGATCTTCCTGCTGTTTTCTGTTTTGATGTTGCTTGTGGTGCTGGGAAGCCCTTGCTATTTCTGGGAACTCTCCAGTGAGACATTTGCAGTAGTTCATACATCTCAAAATGTGTCTCCTTCCCTGTTAGGAAGAATTCATTTCAGCAATTCCTTTCAGTTCATGCATCCAGGCTTTTCTTGCAAGGTTGTAAAGCACAATTCAAAATGCCAAAGATACAATTCTGAGGTAATACTATGACTTCTGGTGCCAGGGGACCTAGTCATGAATCTGTAGGATTTTGTACAGTATAGTATGAAAATGGCTTCTGTAGGGAGGAAAGCTAGTCAGATCTATAGACAGTCTGTAAGAAAGACAACCAAATGACTTTGTGATAGAAATTCATGAAAGCACAGAGTAGCCAAAGCCTGACTGTTTGCCAAGTCTCCCAGTGCAAGAACTAGAGGGTATCAATTGCAGTTAGTAGCAACCAGCTTCAAAACAAACAGGAGGAAGTGGTAGTTCCTACACTTTATGTTAGAGTTGTATGGCCAAAGGACAGCATCGATGCTACAAGTTTTCATTGGTTCAAGGAGAGACTGGAAAAATACATTGAAAAGAAATCCTTTAGAGATAGTAAACCCACATTTTAATCAAACTCTCTAAGCTGGAAATTATTAGACTCTGGGGAAGAGTTACTGAAGACTGTTTTATGTGCTTTTTCTGCTCTTCTTCTTCTGTAAACACTCATTTTCAGCCACTGCTAAAGAGACTATACTGGGCTAAGTAGGTCTTCAGTCTGATCTAGCACAATCAAGGAAACACCCTGCTATCCGAGCTTTCATTCCTGGCCACCCACGACCACCACCATACCGCTCTCATTCCCAATGATCACCGCAGAATATGGAGCCCTCCAACTGTATCACTGAGTGTGCAACTCCCAGCCTACATTCTATTAATGCTATTTATGCTGCTGCTTTCTGAATTTCAGTTTTTCCATCAGCTATATAAAGCCTGAGTAAGCATTTAAGGAAGACAAATTCTTTCATAGACAAAAATAAGGTATTTGTAGCTTCAAAAATTTTATTTGTTGCCTAATGAGCACAAAATACTGTTAATGCTTAGCATTATCATTTATTAATTTGCTTCTCTTTTAAGTTTAGCCTCAGTTTATTACATTCAGAGTATCCCTAGAGAGCAACTAGAAGCTTCTCTTCTCTATGCTGTTCATTCTTCCTACTTTAGTAACCATTTTCACATTTAATTAGCGCTTTATCCTCCAGGTATTGGACCATATCTTGACCTTTATAGGATACTACTGGCCACTTATCCTTGACAACGCTGACTGCTGTGTACAGTTCAGTAGGCAGCCTGAGACACCTTCAAGTGAACTTTAGCCCAAGCTGGCTTGTTTTGGAAATTCCCTTAAGATACTACGTGGAACAACATCAAATGCCTTTGTAATATCTTGATGCTAACTATATACTAATCTTCTGGCTCCATCTTAAAGTGTCAGGACAAATGTTCAGTTTGTCTGTCTTAGTTTACTGTAGTACACCTGTACTGTATCTGGGTCTCATTATACTCTTCACCTCCATGTGAATACGTTTTCCCTTTCTGCTTTAGTATTTATAGTATTTATTTCAATTTGGAGCTATGCCCATAAGACAATATTTTCCAGAGTTACTCTTAATTCAATTTTTAAAGAATTGTGACACCCTAACACTTTATTAGTCTCCTGATACTTCCTCAGCTCTCTGCGGGCTTTTTCAGCAACTTGTCGTTCCATCAGATTTACAAATACCTCAAGGGACACCTCAGATGCATTTGTTCAAGTGATGATATTTCATTACGTATTTCTTAGTTACACTTTCCCAGCAGTTCACAATTACATTAACGATTTCTTAACCAAACCATTATTCAAAATTTAATCCCCTTCCTAATAAACTTCATGGCAAAAGTCCAATTAGTTTTAGTGGGAATAAGAATTGGTCTCAAAATTTATCTCCTTATTGCAAATTAATTACAATTAATATTTTCTTGGTCAAATCATTTTGCGTTATTGTGCCTTCAGGACTTATAACACAGTCTTTTCATATTAACTTTAACCTCTTGGCAACTATTTCAATATATCCCCATGCTGTCTCTGTTTTTCTCATGTGCGCTAAACTTGGAATGTAAAAGCCTGTTTTGGTGGCGCTCCAGATTTGTGTTTCCAGTGCAGTTCATATTTTACTTTTGCTTGCTCAGGTAGCCCATAGTGACCCATTCTATCTTCAGTGTTTCCCATTTTCATTGGGACAAGACACATTTCTGCTGGCTTTCCATTACAGTATCTTCTCAAGACTTTTGTACTTCCCCTTTCCACAACAGCTTTTCTTAAACCAATCCTGTGAATCAGATTTTTCTCATAATACTACATACTTTCATTGGATGACATCACAACTCTTCAAAGATTGCCAAGAAGGAGGTGCAGTTCAGTAATATATAAAGTTAATAAAGAAAGTCTGTGGCTAGTTCCTCAATGTCATCTGCTGATCTAGTTTTCTTATAACTCTAGTGCTTTAAGCTTTTTGTGTAAGCACAGAGGATGGACTTTCTAGATTAACTTTGTTGCCTGCTGGCTTTTGTATGATCAAGATCTGCTACGACGAAGGTGACATGGCAAGGCAGGAGAGACACCATTGCCTCCTCCCCCACTGCTACGATCAACACAGCTAATTAACTGCTAAGGAAACAGAAGGAAAATTATGTTGAACGAGAGGAGGAACACCCAGACATTCCCTCTCCTTGGCTCGGACCCTGGATGTGTAGTGAGACTAGTCTTAAATTTCACTCATTGACTCATAGCCACTTTCTACAAGTTCTTACACTGTCTTTTAGATCTATGATCATTTAAATACGTGATCCAGAATTAGAATTTCACAAGGAAGTACATTAGAAATGGCAATTAAGAGTTGTGTTTTACACTTTTTTGTTCTGGTAGGAATGTATGCCCACTTAGCACTCATACACAAGCAGATAAGATAAACAGAGTGCACAGACAATAAAGTGACTGTTAATTTGTAGCACTGTTTTGTTGATAACATCCACAAGCACTTTAATTAAACCATGTTTGGCTCTGAATGATGTCCTACCACTACTGCTTGTGTTCTGAATATATGGCAGCCCTGCAGTATGTTATTTACTGATATTATAGCAATCCTTACAGATTTCCAGCTGCTGTATATATGCAGTGCCCCCAGAATGCTTAAAGTTAGTGGAGGAATTTTGTCATTCTGTGAGCTTTAAAAATCATAGAACTGACTCCAGAATCTGTTAGTAACTTATTCACTGCTTCTGGTTCTTAAACCACACTGCATAGGAGGATATTTGCAAAGGCCACTTTTAGCCTGAAGAGCTTTTTTGCCTTAAGATTTTTCCATAGCCAGTGGGGAATGGTAAAATCCTCAGCAAAGTGTCTCAATGGGAGCTCATTGCAGGTGCTCTGAGTTGGGCAGAGGAAATGCTTTCTCCTGATTCTACAGGAAGCTGGGGGAGAAAAGCATCCTGGGACTAAATCAAGTCTTTGTGAGTGACCCCTTAATTATTCCTACATGCGTTTGCAACAGCCATCTCTGATAATCTGCAATATATTCTGGAATGAGGAATGAGAACAGCAAACAAATATGGCAAATCTCTCTCCCTCAGGCTAACGCTAGCCCCTCACCTCCTTGTCCGAAGTTCAGGGGGCTTAATCTACACAGGCTCACAGGGACAGTGCTGGCTGCAAAGCAGAACAAGTAGTCATTTGTCCTGGCACAGCTGTTGCCTAATGACAGAGGTCTGACAGTGGCTCCTATGTGATGGAACGTGGGTCTGTTTTCAGACTTGTCTGATCACTGCTTACCTATTACTTGCTGAACTCCTATCAAAAGCCCATCAGCTGTAAACTCTTTTCCTCCAATTTCCTCTTTTTCTTCTTTTTAACTGTTAATCTCTCTTATGTGCGCTTTTAAATCAAATTTACTGGAGTTATTTCTCTATTTTTTCCTTTTAATACCAGTATTGTTTCTTCTTCTTTATTGTCTCTGTTCTTATTTTTCTCTATTTTTAGTCTAACACTATCTACTCTATCTGTCTCAATGACAGCTTCTGATTAATATATCTCTGCTTAAATACAACTTAGCCACTAACAATACTTCTTCAAGTCTGACCACATGACATCCACCTGCTTATTTCTGGAGCGGGGAGGGGAAATGAGGTAGAGAATAGCAAAAAAGCAAAGAAATCAATGTCTATGTTGAAGAGGTTGGTCTTATTTAGTGAAATTAAATTTTCTGGGGTCTTGTCCTTAACATAACTATTTATAGTTGCTGCCACTAGACAAGAAAGCTGTCTTTATGGATTTTTTCAGTCTCATAACACATTCCTTGACATGTTGTGGAGATATGAATTTCTGCATATAAATGACAGAGAAGTTTTACAACAGCAGATCCAACACAGCAGCAGAAGTAATGTTTAAAGTGGAGCTACACTGAGCTCTGAACTTCAAATGCTAATCATCTACATTAGTCCTACTATTTCGTGTGGGCGGTAGCTACACTGTTACAGTTTATTTCCTTATTTTTTTTTTTAGAATAGTCACTACCTTTTCAAACATATTTTATAGCTGTAGCTCCATCAAATTAGTTTAGAGGTTGCACCAGCCTAATTACATACGTCTACAGCGATATAGCTAATATCATACAAAAACTGAGCACAAAACATCCTTAATTTTTGTGTACCACTAAATAGCTCTGCCAGCAACAAAGATGCCTGCACAGTACGGAAACCTGTGAGTAATTTTGGAGCAAAGGCAAATGTTTATTTGTTGTAAAAACTCCAGAAACTTATTACTACATATGGGTTTACATTCATAAAATATCCTCAAGCGAAGTTATTCAGAAAAGGCGAATGTGACAGAGAGCGAGCCTAAGGAGAGACGGAAAATTGAAACGCTTTAGCACCAACCAAGGACTATTCACATTTGCCTAGTAGTGCAATAGAAATGAGTGCCACTAGTACTAAATTAAATCCAAATCCTCCATTGTCTGCAGAGGGTCTGAGACCTGCACTAAAATGTTCTGTGACCACTCTTTTTT
Organism: Apaloderma vittatum; assembly: GCF_000703405.1. Classification (NCBI taxonomy): domain Eukaryota; kingdom Metazoa; phylum Chordata; class Aves; order Trogoniformes; family Trogonidae; genus Apaloderma; species Apaloderma vittatum. The sequence goes on from NW_009699536.1 coordinate 8,843, forward strand.
TGGTCATTTACCTTGTGGTTTTGTTCTTTCTTGAAGTTGAGTAATATATCACTATAAACTAGGGGGAGCAAAGGAAGTATAAATCAAGCTAAGTCCAAGGGTTAATGAGATTAACAGCTATTAGACCCATAGGCTATCTATAGCCTGACCACTAAGTCTTATGCCCTCAGGAGTTAATAACAGGGCTACTGCAAACATCAGAAATGCACGACTGGCTTCTACCCAAATTGCAAGCAAACCTTCCTGCTTCCAGCACAGTGACGTCCAATAAAAATGCGACAGCAAATAATTCAGGGGAAAAACACAGGAAGGTGCTCCAAGATGTTTGTAGGGCTTCTTCCCACGCTTAGGAGGAATAAGGGATGCTTACTGACAAACGAGACACACCTTGGGATGCCCAGCTGTGAAAGCAGAGATTGGTCCCACCACTCGTCTCACCAGGCAGTTCAAAACTACCTGGTTAATTAAAACTTGCAAAAAAAAAATCTAAAAAAATAAAATGCAGTGAGCATGATGGCTGATATGAGTAAAATGAGGCTCTCTGGGTCTTGGCTTTATTTTGGTGCACAATGTTTCAGCACTTGAAACTGTGCCATCTAGAACTTACGAGAACAGTTGTTACCAGCAAGCATTATTAAATAGCAGACCGTTTGGGCAAAGATGCTCCCTCTCAACGCGCGGCTGTTTGGTTGCAGAAGGCAAATGCCTGGGAGGTGCCAGGAGTGTCAATACAGAAATAGGAGCAAGCAGTGGGATTATACTACAGTTGGTTTGGGGTTTTCAGTGCTCATTAAAATGACTGCCTGACAGCACTGTCTAAATGGAAATATTATGCAAGCTTTATGCAAACTGTGAATTCATCTTGGAGTAAAACCTCCTTCCTGTATCTTGCTGGGAAGAACACTTTATCAACAAATATATTCCTGCACTTTATCAACAAATATATGCCTGCTGAAATGCAACCAGTTTTAGAGAGAACGTATGGTCTTATCCCTATTTTCTCATTTTGGATTTCTCCACCCTCCCTTGGGATGGTGGTCTGAACTTCTTATACTGTCAAACTCTCACTGACCTCAGCAGAAAATTGCTCATCTCAAAACACAGCTGAGCAAGGCAGCCAGCTGCCTCTCCTTCAGCCAGTTGTTCCCAAGCTGAGGTTGTAATCTCGCGTGCAGCTGCAAGGCAGGCAACTGAGAGCAGGGTCAGTTCTCCAACCTATTATGTGGTGGTTCCACAGGCTGTGGGAGCAAAAGCTTTGCTACAACAATGATCGTGGGTATCTCCTTTCACTGCTTTTAAATTGTTTTCTCCTCTTCCTCCCTCTCAACTAGCCATGGAGTGTTATTACCACTTGGTCCATCTGAACCCTAAGGCAAAGTATTCAGCGCTGGGCACACTCCTGCCGAGAGAGTTTTGTATGAATTATAAAGTCAGGGCATTCAAATAGTACATCAATTCAGTTCCCGCAGGCTGTCTTCATGAACGCTTATTCATCTTGAAATGATGGTATGTGAAGAAGTCGCTTAAGCTCTTAAGCTTCCCTGATCTCATGTCACAACTTCAAGAACAACAAAAAAGGAGGAGAATGCTTGGAAAATCAAAAAACCAAAAACTGTAGTCCAAAACATTTCCGCTGCTGCAACTACTGTTAAATAAAGAGATCATTGCCTGCACAGATAAAGCCTAACAATATATTCTGCTATATAGCTCATAAACTTTGATTCAGCCCAACTTTTTTGTCCCTGAAACAGTTACTGCTGTAGCGTCATCCTTGTTTTGGGAAAGCAGAAATACAGACAAAAGCCCCTCCGCATACACCCTTCTAGAGACTGTAAAGGAGAAAAAGCAAATAGCAGAGATATCGAGGCCTCTTCCATTGTGGGAGGACTGTTAGCTGTTTCTGACAAACAGAACATCATTCTGGCAGAGACATATCTTAAAAATTCTTTTTCTCTTGTCATTACATTTAGCAGTGTTATTAGCCTTTACAAAGCACTCTTGTATTTCAAAGATAACATTACCACATGAATGCTAGCTGCACACTTCCAAAAAAGGCTAAGCAACACATTTCTTGCAGCCTTAAATCATGTTTCCCAGGTCTGCTGGAGATCAGAGGGGCTTGCACAGGGGACCAACTAAGTGCAAGTCACTTGTAAGGTTCTACCTGCCAGCTAAAGAGCAAACACTGGCAGGCTGGGCTGGAGCTGCAGGCACACAACGTTTGCTGTGCCTCATTTCACAAGTATCCTTTCTCTCATGCCCTCTGCCACACGCCAGCAAGCAAACAGGAGCATGGGAACAGCTGAACACTTCTGATGCCAAGGCACTGTATGCGGTGGACTGTAACAGCCTGTGCTCGCCAGCACTTCTGAAAGAAAAGGAGAAGGCAGTGTTCCTCTTGAACCTTGTGTGAGGGTGAGGGAAGGACAGAGAAAGGAAGCCACATTCTCTGCTCTTTATCTTCTTATGGGAGGTAGGCAGAGGAAGTCGGATTTGGGAAAACGCATGAATATGAGACTGTGGCAGGTTGTCCCCTTCCACACAACACAGCGATTGCAGGAGTGCTGTCAGAGCCGTGACACCAGCTCTCGATGCGCAGTTCACATGGTTTGGGAAAGCAGGCAACACAGAGGCACAGGAGTCCCTCTGCGCTTTAAGGCTGCATCTTCCCTTCCCAGGGTACAGTGTAGTGTTTGGGAAAACCAAAGAAGTGCACACATGGCAAAGGTGCTCTCCAAACCTCTTTCATAGAATCATAGATTCATAGAATCATAGAATCATTAACGTTGGAAAAGACCTCTAAGATAATCAAGTCCAACTGTCTACCCAACACTACCATGACCACTAAACCGTGTCCCAAAGTGCCACACCTACATGTTTTTTGAACACTTCCATCTAAATCTCCCCTGGTGCAACTCGAGGCCATTTCCTCTTGTCCTATCACTAGTAACTTTGCTCTTCTCCTCAAAGTGCTTTCTCCTGCTCACTCTCTTTGTATACCAGAGGTTTGTGGGGGAAAAGAGAAAAAGGAAAAACAAGAAGGGGCAAATATAACTTCTTGTTTCCAGTGATGACACAGCACTGCTGCAGGGATCAGCAGGCATATGCTGGTCATGCTCCTCTCTACGAGGATGGATCAGGGACACACCGAGGGTGAGGAGACTTCAGCTGGATACATACATCCCCACCGAGTACCTGACATGTACACCCTCACTGAGTACCCTGTCCCCACACAGCTCTGGGTCTGCACATATCCCTGAGTGACAGGGGGCTGGTGGAGAGAACGAACTTCGCACATTTCCAGCATTCAGAGGCAGTTTATTGATTGCTTGAAGACCCGTCCAAGCCAAGTTTCTTTCTATTTTCGGAGCTGCGTAATGACTGTTGATGACATCTGCCTATGATGGCAGCAGGCATTGATGAGTACTGTAAACAACTGGTTTACAAATGTACAGCTACATGTCTCCTTTCTGCTCCAGGCAGCAGATAAAGATCCATTGACGGTAGTTGCTGTTTAATATGGTAAATGATTTTGGAGATTACAGTCTTCTCTTATGTAATCTCCTTACATAAGGACTCAGAAAGAAAACCTGCAAAGAGCAGAATCTGAACAGCAAAAGAGCAGGGGAGCTCAACACAGGTATAGCCAACAGAAATAAAATTCACCCTCTTTTAAATACACACAAGAACCTCAAATAAAGAGTTGCACCTCACCACAGAATCCGGTGTGATCATTTACTACCTTCTATTTAACTAATTAGACATTCAGTGAATGAAATGGGAGATAACTAAGCGAGTAAGTTTTAATCCTAAGTAAAATAAAACCAGAACTGAACAAAAAGCTTCAAAAACTGGAGCCTGGAGATTGTAAATGGGTTTTTCCTGGGATCAGTTCAGGCTGGAGAAAAACACATTGTTCTTCCTAACCAGCTACCACGTGGTGACACACGCTGTCTGACAGTTTTTGCATGTTGATTTATGACACCATGCTGCGCTACTCCATTCAGTCTCCTCATGTGCTGCGTCAGCAGCTCCTGCTGTCAACGTATTCCTTGTTGCTCCTAAGGAGGAGTATGTTCATTCATTATTGTTCATTCCTTATAACCCATGCTCGTGGTATAGAAAGACAAGGGGAATGACTTAAACTGTTTAAAATCTTGACAGCAGAGGGAGGAGAATGTAAAAGAAAACTTAAAGAAAAGGGAAAATGAGCAAGAGTAGCAGAATGGATGGAAAATGTGGCGAGGCTCCTTTATCCATTTCATATGTGTTTATGGCTGTCTGCTCTGATCCTTTCTTTATCTTCCTTAGTTATATCATGTGTCATACTGCAAGCTTTAAGAACATTGTGCTCAGATAAAATAGCAACAAGGTAACACACGGAAGATCTGAACCAACCAGATGTTCATGGGTAAAAGCCATTTGTAGTAACGTGAGAATATCTCAACAAGTTTCATACCTACAGAAAAAAGGTCAAAATCAGGAAAGGGTCTGTCCTGTCTTTACCTCTGAGCATGAAGCATCTCGTTGGTACTGTATATATAACCAAGTTCATTGTACTTCAGACAAACTCCTAAAAGCACCTCTGGGGAGCTAGTAAACAATGCAGATACATACTTGACTGAAATTTCAAAAGAAGTGTTCTCAGTGGAGCAGACATCGAGAGCAAAAAAAAAAAGAAAAAGAAAAATCAGGTTTTTATAGCATTTTGCTGTTTTCACATTGAGCAACACAGATATATGGGGCATTTCATGAAATTTCTGCTCAAATACACCTTTTCTATTAACAATTTTCATTAAACTATCTCTGCAATTTTTGCAGTATTCTTACAATGCTCCTCATCCTTCCACTTGCTATGTTGTTTTCCATCATAAGCAGTAAGTTGGCTGTCTGGATCTCTTCATTCACTGTGACATTAGGTACTTCAGCCTAAGGCACCAATGTCTTTCAAAAGGTTGCACAGGGTGGCAACGCTTTGGTTCTGAAGATTAAATGCAACCAGGCACTGAATTCTGAATTCAATTATTTGACCTATGCCAACAATTTGCAGTCTTTTCTTCTCTGCCCCTTCTCAGAGGGAGACATTCAGTTATCCAAATATTTCTTTCAGATACAAATATAGCTTAGTTGAGAAAAAAACTTAATGTATATGAATGGCAGATCTGTTTTATAACTGGTCTGTTCCATATGTGATTGATTGGCTCCAGTAAGGAAACTTCAGTGTAGCTGAGCTATTTGTGTTGGAGGCAGTGGCTGCAAAGCAGCATCGTTTGGCAGTCACCAGATAGCTGAGCTTTCTTAGTGCGCCTCCATACGTGCCCCAGCAGACATTATTTTAAAAGTCACTAATACTGCTTATTAGAAATCTGAAGTAATAGTTTTTTCTCTGCTTCTGCAAAATTTTTGCTTTTCCTTCTTCCTCTCTCAACCCTCTAGTGCTGAGTTGGCTTTTTAATTCATTCACCTGATAACATAGCATATGCAATATAAATTATTTATTTATATATAAACCATATATATTTGCCAAATAAGGAATACGGGGTATGGAAAAGTGTAAGGATAAAATATCTCTTACAAAGTCCCCAAGACAGAGATCATGTTCCTTCTTCTCAGAGTGATAGCTAGAAGGAAGCTCACTGACTTAGACACAGAGGTGAAACAGAATTAGCCTCAGCGGAAGAGCACAGAAGGATTTTCACAGGAAGACGTTCTAAAATGACACCTGCAGTTTGACTGAGTTATATTTCAACACTGAATTGGAATAATTAGTTTAAATCTGTTATGACACTACCTCAAGTAATTTAAACATAACATGTCCTGAAACTATCTGGAGGAATGCTTTATGTGCAGCAAAACCTGAATAAGTAAAGGAATGGATTTATCAGAGAGGCTTAACAACACAAGCCTCACTCCTTAAAGAGATGTACATCTGGATATCTGTTTCTAGACTTTGCTTTTAAACTGTCAAACGTCCCCAAATTAACATTACACCAAAAATTGGACTAGATCAGAAGGGAATACCAGTGAATGCCATCTCAGTGTAGACATCCTTCAGGCTTCTACTTAAGAGTTCCACGCAACTGTGAATATGCAACAAGAACTGTTGAAAAGATTAATTATGGCCTACTCATGTTTCATCTCTCCAATAAAAATCCTACTGAGAATAATGAAATACTGGATGGCAATGGATTACAACATAAGGAGTTTTGAAAGCATTCAAACAGTGATACTCCAGAAGAAACCCTCTTGCTTTAGTACACAAACTTCAGACAAGAACAATTCTGCTGGTATTTTGAAAGATGTTAGTGTGTCATTTAAATTTATTTTGATATTCTGTGTTTCTATTTCAAAACATGGAAGTGGTCACTGAGTTTTGAAAGAACGTACATGAAAAGTTGTGGATTTTTTCCCTCACATTTTGACAATCAACACCATCATAGTATGATCTTTTTCATGTTCATCACAAGTCTATAGAGTGTAAAATCCCTCCTGATAAATAAAGCTTTAGACAACCACAGAAGTGGGATACACCGAATTCAGTTGATTTTTTCTTTTTTAAACATGAGAAATGTAACTTCATTAGAAAATTGTATAAACATACTTAGAAGTAAAAGGGCACGCAAATTCAAGTCTTGAATATGTCCTTGCAGCATATTTTGGAGGTCAGTAGGCAGAGACTATTTTAGATCTGAGATAAATGCTTCTAAAGACGAAAAGTTATCAGAAGTGATTGTCTTCTCCACTTCTGTGCACTGAAGAGGGAAATGCAGCTCCCATGCAGGACACAGATAAATGTACTTTCACAGGCTGGAGCAGCACAGCTTACGAGCAGGAGGGCAAAACCTGCATGTACAGGTTAGATATGCTGGTTATGGAAGTCACCTTGTCTTATTAGAGAGAAGAACCACACCATGGGGAGTTTTCTGTAGTTGTGTGTTTCCTTACTGACCTAAACAATGTCTCCTCTGGCAGCCACTGCAGAAACCCACTGCTTGGGGTTAGGATGAAAGTTAGGACCTCTGTAACTGCAGGAAGACTTCTGCTCTGTTACAGCTACAAGAATAGTTGTCTGCCATATGTACTGCACATAAGTGCTTATTTTAATTAAAGTTTAATCTTCTCAATCTTCTCACTAATCCTTGGTTCTCTCTCATAACATTCCCACAGACCACTCCAGGGTATTTTCTAGTATTGGAAAAGCCTTACTTTGCTGAGTTTGGGTTGAGAGTCCTGTGTATCCATCTTCATCTTTTATTTTCTGACAGAAATCTGCTAAATATTTGAGGCAGAAGAAACACACCGGTGTTTGAGCATTAATTGGAAGAGAATAACAATTTGTGGATTTGAGGAATAGCAAAGGTACCACTAGAGTGTGTAAGTGGGCAGCTGGCACAGTAGCTTTTGCCAACGTTTGTGTCAATGTGGGAGTATAGCAATATGGTAGCTGTTAACATTGTACTTAATAAATATCTTATCATATGTGAAGATATGACTAGCCTTTTGGAGGAAGAAACTGAGTATTCTCTGCATCCATGGCAGGATTTTATGCGTAATCCCAGTAAATGTCAGCAGACCTTCATGGGTGTTCTTAAACATACCATATACATAAAATTACTTTCTTGAAATCTAATGTACAGGGAAAGA
>NW_009699536.1:16517-40870 GCF_000703405.1 Apaloderma vittatum
AAATTATGCAGAGAAAAACAGTGTAATGCTCAACATGACACTTTTCCTCAGCTGGCTCAAACCTCAAGGAAAAGCACACAGGCTTGCTGTTGTTACTATGAGACTTGATTTCTATGTGCTCTCTCTATATGTGCATCCACGAAAGGAAGGCACAAGGTATTTCCAACATTTTTTTATGTTGCTGTTAGAAATAGGAAGAATGTTAAAACTATTGTTTTAGGACCAAGGAAATTGTTTCTGTTTCACATGAATTTGATTTATTTCTTAACTATTGGAGCTGAACAACAAAGACAATGTTGTTGATAAAAGTGACACTAGACCTCAGTGAGTTATATGTTTCTACAATTATTTCTTGCCATGAGGTTTCCTCCTGTGGATCTCTTACAACTTTAACACAAAGATACACTACATGCTTTTATGAGAGAAAAAATATCTATTGTTAGGCTTCTGTCTTCTAGTCATGTTCTGCTTTCATTTTGCCATGACATTTCTCTGTGGGGAGTGTGCCTACCTGTCTTTCTCCACTTTCTTCAAAGGGCTGTCTTTCTGTGGCTCGGCCCACCACTGCTGCTCTTCTGAGCATCATCCCTACACACCTATTAATTTTGAATTATTCCAGAGCCAAATACTCTAAATTTATGCCATATATGTTCCCTTGGAGGAAAGTTCTCTGTAATAAAATTTTATCATGACATCAACAACTGATATGTCACCATTCAGAAGACCCAAAACCACTGGGATTTTCAAGAAATGTTACTTGTGAAGCTTCAGAAAGGTTGATTTGTAAATAGCAACAACACAGAACTGGAGTTAACACAAAATATATATTCTAAAACTTGCCTTGATCTTTTAGTCCACTTCAGTGAAAATGAACACACTAGATTTAATAAGGGGATATAAATCATTATTTATTTTCAGGATCTATGAAAATATCCTAAGTTAATAAATTCTTCATTTTTATTTCTTTCTGTATTGTCCACTAATATCTTGCTGCTAGCATGTACATGAACTGCAGAGTAAGCATGCTTTTTAACATCAAGAAATTCTAAAACAAATGCAACAAGATGTCCTATCAAGCCACTAGTAACACTAGCTGGCTAGTGTAAGGTAAAGCAAATTTTCCATTCAGTAGTAACACTGCTTATCCACAATCCAAACCAGCTTCTAAAATGAGGATTCTACTCACAGAACATAACTCATATTTTAATTTTTACGTTTGCAAAATCATATGCTGCCTTTTATGAAAGAATTTTGGAATGTAAGGCAGTGGAGGAAAAAAGGACAGTACTAAATGACAGCACTGTCTCAAACTAAAATAACTTATTAAAATGCTTTGTTTACTATGATGGAAAAAAATGCTCTTGTATTCGTAGGAAATGAAATTTTATATTTTTGCGTGCAAATATAAGAAGAGCTATTTACACTTTCTCACTGAAAAGTTAAGGACTTGCACATTCCCTAATAAAATACATTCAATAAGCTTCATTAATGTAGCTATTTAAATTCATGTTATTGTCATAAGTATGAAAAAGGAAAATATGTTCTCTACCCTATCCCTTCAGCTTAAAAGCTTGAAATTTATATCTGTAGAGAAATATCAAACTGCAACATTCCCTGACACCAAAAACCAAACCACGAACTTGCACCTCCTGAATGTAAATGAAGATCCTGAAATGTTGTTCCAGAACATGAGATATGAGCAGTCCAATTTTAGCAGCAGGCAGCCAGGAAAGACCATGGCAGAGGTGGGTCTAATTTTTCACTCTCAGCGTGGAGTCATCTCACTGCCTGCGAGAAGCAAAGATCTCATGGGGACAGGCCAGGCCCAGGAAGGACAGAGGAGTGGGGAGCCTGACAACCCTGCAAAGTCACCAATTCTTTCCCAGCTGGAGAACATGGCTGCATTGTAAGTTGCCTCATTTGTATTTACGAGAGAGGTGAAAGAGCCTCATGCAGCCATTGCCAGCCCGGCTGGACAGCAAAGAAGTTGAGCGATGAATCTACCACTTGTTTTCTCCCAGGGTGTTCTGACTGTCCCGAGGACGTGGGAGAGCCACCCATGAGTCTGAATGCATACACTCACACACTGCTCAGGGATGACTGAGATGCATCATTACATCTGCTGTTCCCAGGTCTGATTTCTCTTTTCAAGCAGATACTACCTAGTGAGTTAAGTCTGGCTTATAGCCAGCCCATGAATAGAGATCCCGCTCTGTGTATGGTGCTGCATGTTTTGTGTGTTTGATAATGACAGGATAAGGCTTAAGCCATGGCCATACCGGCCATCTGTCTCCAGCGTGCCTTTCAAGTACTAAATAAGTCTTAGGAGAAATGTCAATATGGAAATACTGTAAAATAACATTTTGCATAGAGATTACATTGCTATGACATATACAATGTTATTTTGGACAAGTTTTCTTAATCAAGCACAATCAAGCATTAAACAATCTTGTATCAAAATAAGGACAGCTGGAACTTAATACCCTATGTAACTAGCTTTCCAATAAGAAATTAAATGAAAAAAACTCAACAGTAAATCCAAGCATGCTAATGCATGTAAGATTCATGAAAATGGGAGGTTATATGCATGAATTTGACACAGAGTGTGGAAAGTGTTGAGAAATATGTAAAGCCAAGTCCTATTCAATCTTCATTTCGCAGTGAAGCACTACTCTGGTGGTTTTTACAATCCCAAGAGGACTTGAAGCAAAACTACATCAGCTGCATGGTAAAAGCACCTATGTCTCAAGCTAGGTGCCAAAGCAAATAGTCTGACATCCCACCCAGTAGAATAGCTCATTCTGTATATATATAAATAAATAAAACTCCACTCAGAAAACAAGCAATAAACAAACAAGAAAACCTTTATCACTGAGCATCTAGGATCCAAAGGCATTCAAGTCCAAAAGAACAAATCATATTTAAGTTTTGTTGCATGCTAAAGAGCAGGTCTAGCCATCCCTTCAAAAGAGGATGCCATCTCTAACATCTTATTCCTGAATCACATACATGTACTCCCCTCTTCCAAAAATAAATAAATAAGAAAATTTATTCATTTCATAGAAGCAGCCATAACCTTTTGAATAGATGGGAAACCTGATGGACTGAGATGCAGTGAAACCCTTACTTGCTGGTTTCAGGAAGGGAAGCTTTTGGTATTGAAAGTTGGTTTTAGTTAGTTTTCCAGCTTCATGGCTTAGGAAAATATTAGCAATGTTGAAGAATACAATTTTATATTGTTAAACTCTGGAGACTTACGGGATCCAGGCAAAAGTACTTATCGTAAGCAGAGTGAAAATTTAAAGAAAGATGCACATCAGATTTACCTGTATAACATGGGTATCCCCACTCAAATCCCTCAGTCATTGCGTGCTCAGGAATGCATCAAGCCATTAACTCTACAATAAATTCTCCTTCTCCTGCTCCCTACAACATCACTATTGCCTAATTTCTGCATATCTGAGCTTCTCCTTGAATCTTCTTTTCCCTGCAGGCAGTGGATAGTGATCTTCCAAGCCCCTCTGCCCTTGTGTCTCTGCTCTCTTTGTCACCTTCCTCTCCCAGTTGCTCAGCACTTTTCTAGTTCCCTTTCCTCCCTCTTTGCAGTCTCCCTCTGCCCCAGGACTGCCATACCTCATGCACAGGGTGACCAGCTGGGGTTCTTGCTTGGGGAGCCGCCCTCACTCACGCTGGAGATGGCAACTTCTCCGTGGGCCCTTCCCCTTGCCGAGGGCTCCGCACTGCCCTCTTGGTGCTCCTCCCCCAGGTCCCACCAGTGCCCTCATTTGGGCACACAGAAGAGAGGTTTTGCTGAAAGTTTGTGGCAGGGCCTCATGCAGGGAACAGTCCGGCCCACTCTGGCCATTAGCCCAACACCAAAGACACCTGAAGTGAAGGGTCAGTAAGGGACCCGAGATGCTACTGGTCCCATCCCAAAGTCAGGATGGTGTGAGCTTTGAGCTCTGAAGGCAGGCTGCCTCCCAAAACCCCTTTGCAGTCAGTGCTCGTGGTGACCTCCCTCTCAGTACACACCCTGCCGGTACCAGCATTGGGGAGGGTGAGCCAGGAAAGGAGGAGGAGGAGGTGGCTGCAGAGCCAGGCTTCCCCTGCCACCACTGTCATCATATTTGCATTGCTGGGAGATGATCTGGCTGCCTTTGTGGGGCCCTCTGGCAGGAGCCCAGCAGCCTTTCTGTGCCACTGCTCACATTGTACTGCAGGAATATAAACACGGGCTTGTCCACAGCACTCTTGACAGCTCTGGAGGAAATCCATGATTGCTCAGTGTCAAATAGGTCAGAGAAGCTGGACTACTTTCTCTACACCAGCTACTGTTTGTGTCCTAATTCCCCATGGGGAATTCTTGTCGGAATATGGAAGTTTGCTGGTATCAGAGAAATAGGACAAGGGAATGTGATTGGATTGTGGTGAAATTTGATGTTACAAAATTGTCTTTAACGCCCCACTGTTTCTAAAGACACAGACCGAACAGTAAAATTTTTCAGGACCGTGCCAAGGTGCCAAGGAGACAAAAAAATGAGGCAGAAAATACATACTGCTTGAGAAGACAAATGGAGAGTTACTAGTGTGAGGAGAAAAAGGATTTTAAAACTAGAAACTACCATCTCAATCAATCCTCTCTCTACCCTACAAATATTCAAAAACATCAAAGATGTTACCAACATTCTACTCCCTCCTGCCTAATCTCTCTATGACAGGGAGGATAATCCTGGAAAACATAAAGATAAGATCTTTCATCTACCCAGAAATATTAATACCCTAGAGCTAGGCACTATATATGAGCTAGCAGAACATTACACTGACTTTGCACAGATTTCAGTAACCACACAAACTTCAAGGCCTGAGAACACAAGAAATTGATCAGAAAAAGATCAGCAAGGTTGGCCTTCTCCAAGCTGTGAGATCACTAGACTGAAAAAAATTCCCATGTATTTCCTGAACTAAATGCATGGAATTGAAACCCTCAGGCCTTCCTTGCTGAGCACTCTGTCTCCTACAGTTGTAACACAGGTCCTGGTCTAGTCTTCTAAAATACTGGTTGTCAGACTTCCCTTGGGCCCCAACATGTACAGACCAAGAGTAAATGTTCCTACAGTATACTCCAGGGAAATTCCTGAAACTTTAACAGAAAGCAGTGTATGCATTATAGCCCCAAATTACGTGTCTTTTTTTTCAGTTTCTCTGTTATCACTTAGGCAGAGTTGCTTTGCCTACAGAGAAAGTCCTTCCTAAATATAGAACCCGAAATCTAGGAAAGTGTAGGTGTGCAAGCAGGACCTCCCTCTGCTCTCCTTTGCTCCAGAGCAGGCAGAGGGGTGAAGCACACATGCTAAAGTACTGTGAGACCCTGCTTTAGCAGTCTGTAAAACAGAACATGGCATTTAATGAATAATCCCTTTTCTATGAAGATAAAAGGCACGATTCTCATGCTGACTTCCCCATTTCTGAAGTGATCAGCTTACCAAACTCTTCAGAAACTAATGTACATTATCTTTATTCCACTGTCTTCAGTGAAGCTAGACAAATTTATAGCCACTGAGAAACTAATCCCTACTGCAGTGGTGTGCTACTGTACAAAGGAATATATTTACAAAATTGTGACGCAAATATGGATTTCTACAAGACCATAAAAGCACAGGCTACAGACTTTATTTCCTCTACCTTTCCTCTGAAACCAACATTGTTTTAAAGAAATATAACCTTTATAATTCCTTTTCCTACCCCAAATTAGACACTATTTCCTCTTCTGCATTTAAATTTTAATAAGGAATTAAATATGTACTCTGATCAAAAAATCAATTTCCTTTCGAATTACACAAATGTTAAAACCACACTTCTGTGGCAAAGAGATGACGCTCTGAAGAACAGCCATCTACAGAAATCTTTTTGATAATAGTGTCCTTCTTTCAAATCCAAACATTTCCTTGCTGTAGAATACAAATTGAGCTCTAGTGTATAAGTCAGTTAGGATTTCAAAGTTGGCCTTTATACTTTGCCATTAATTAATTCCGTCCAAGAAATTTAAACAAAGATACAAACAGAAAAGTTCTCTAAATACGTTACATAAGGCATTCAGAATATTCCAATTCATTCCCCTCCAGGAACACAGCAGAGTCAAAGAATAGTGTACACAGCATGTTTAGACTGTATAAAAAGCACTAGAAACTGTAAGAATAGTTAAAACCCCATTTATTTAAAGCTCTCCATTATAAGAGTTATTGTAGAGTATTTGCTAATCAATCTACACTTCTGAGTTCTAAACAATTGCAGGCTTAATGAAGTGTACTTTTCTTCACTTTCAGATGCAGGAACAAAGAGTTTCCTATTAAAAGTGAGGAAATGAAAGCAGAAGGCAGAAGACCTCTTCCAAAAACTGTTGGAGCTTCTGAGCAATTTAAATATTGAGTAGAAAGTCAGAAACTCTTACTTGGGATTTTTTTTTCTCTTTAGAGGGACAATGATTTCAAAAAGAGACTTTCTTTCCCAATATACCCTGTATACAGCTTAAGTCAGGTAGGATGAGTATCCTTTCCGACACAATGAGGAGGGCTTCCCAAAATCTGGCAGGGAAAACTGATACAATTTACTCCAAATTGGTTTTAATCTCATTTTGTTGAAACTATCAAAACGTAACTAAAACAGAAGTTGAGAACTGGGGTCAGTGGTCAGGCAGTATAGAAAGATCTTTCAAGCTGAGTAATTGAAAATGATTTTTCTGGGGAGTAAGCAACACAGCATGGAGTAAGGACACAGCAGATATGTCTATTCAGCCTGAAAGTAAATTAAGAGCTTTCTTTTTCTCGAGATTTATTTAGTCCAACTTGTACAGAAACACAAAAATCACTCCCTAACATCTTTGGCATAAAACTTAGTGGTATTCACTCACCTGAAAAACAAGTCTGGTAGACGGAGGAAAAGACAGAGTCACAAATGCTATGTCAGACCAAAAACCAAAATGAGAAGTAGACTTTGTCGCCTTTCCCACTACCTCAAAATGCACAGATGCCATCTGCCTCCCTGTCCCTCCTGTGGCTTTGTGACAAGCTATTATAAGAGGCTGCAAAGCAAAGTTGCTGCCACACAGTGCTACAAGCACTATTAACTTCTGTGAGATTTCCCAAGCCCATTATCTCCTACTCTTAGCTCTTTATTTTTTTTGGAGCACAACTCAGAAAGAACTAATTTCTGGCAGCTCCTTATTTGTGCTAGAATCTTACATGTTTGTCATTTATGAGTAGCCCTTTTGAATATTTTCTTGTAATTTTATTTACCCTGCAATAAGACCTAGGAAAGTCCTACACCAAACTCTATAATTTATATGACTTATTTTGTAACATTTGATTGTAAACAAGCATTCGACATTCCCCTGGCTTTTTATTTAGAGCTAGGCCTACAACAACTGACAATCTTAGTAAGGTTTAGGTTAGAATGATTTGTATAATATTCTGCAACTATTTCAGAAGATAAAATTCCAATAAAGGGGAAAAGAGATTAACTCTGGTGCTTATATGGGCATAAAGGAGCATATATCCTTCTATTCTTTTTTTATGATAACTAAGGCTTATGAGCTGCTATATTTCTACTATGCAAATTTTGAGGGATTTGGGGTTTTTTAGCATACGTTCTGGTGAGTGCAATCAGTTTAAATATCCATTGATGCCCTTCAGGCATTGAACCACCTGCCCTGAAAGACGTGTAAAAAATTTCACTCGCAAATTGTAGGAACTGGGTGCTGCGAACAATCTAAACCCAAATAAAAAAAAAAGATCAATGTTTTCTCTCTTTCCTCCTTGCAATAAATTCCACCTGAAAACTGAAGATGCAACTAAAACCATACTGTGACACATGCCTGAGCATTTTGTCCCGTTCACTTAAACATACCAAGTCCAAAAGAAGTTGATCCTTGCGTTCTCATAGCTTAACTATCTGAATAGCTTTGTGGTCTCTCATTCAAGTATTTGGAGTTTCTCTAAGGCACGTGGCTTGGAAATGAATCTGACACAACATAAACCCTTTTGTTATGTAATTGCAAAACTTCATCTCACCTTTCATATAAATAAAAAAACTCTCTGTTACTTCTGCCTCGCACACTCAGTCTAAATATCACTGCCATGTTTTATCTTTGCAATGGGTTAATCTGCACTTGATAAAGACAAGAAAATGCTGCTTGACTTAGTGTCTTGAAATTTGGTATGGTATCTCTATTTATGGTCTGGAAAAGATGAATGACTTCAGGAAATATACTAATAACCACAAGGATTTTTGTGAAGGATAAACAAAATAATCTGTGAGTAGCGATGAAATACTGACTTTGGTGGGATATGATTGAGTAGGAGTTGTACCCCAAGTGAGAAGCAAGCCAGAAAGTGTTAATGAAACTGTAGTAGCTTTTGATATTAACATGGGCTTTAGAGGAAAGAGGAAATTCCAGTTTTCTTAAGGAAAAAAACTCCATCTGATTCCGTGTAGTTTTGCAATATACAGACAGTTATTCAGGCATGAAAAGGAGGCTGCACCATTTGTCCGCAAAAAGCAGTATCATGCAACAAAAATCTGAATTTTTATTGTGACTACAATTTACAGACTGCGTAGCCTGATGTGGTGGCAGATGAATATTTCCACAGCATAGTGTGGGATGACTGCTAGTTGTGCTAAGGGCTCTGTAAGGAAGGTTTCCATGACAGCATTCTGTGTATCATGGGTCTTTTGGAAATAACATTCAGTTTTGATCTCTGACTTCTACAGTTTTTGCTGTTCCCATGACACGGAAAAAGCGAGGCCCAGCATTCGTATTTTACATACAGCCAGGAATGGCTGGAAGTGATGTTTGTGTGATAAACTGTAGAACTATGTGATAACCCACAGAGCTATTTGATAAGTGAAGCTATTAAACACCTTTAATTACCTCTTCTACTCTCTGGCCAGTAACCGTTTTTGTCTAAGGACTTATTCTGCAAGTTTTATACTGTTGAACAGGTTCAAACAGCTGGCATTTCCAGTCTGCTGTCTACATAAAATACAGACTTTTTCTTGAAAACTAACTCTGCTCCAAAGCCCAAGATAAGTTAGTTTCATTCCTGGGCCAAAGAAAAAAAAAGCTTTTCTACACATTTAAATGTGATGGCCTTCATGCACAGCATCTCGCTCCACAGAGCTGAGGATGCATTGAGCACTGAGTGAGAGGGAAGAATTGGGACAGGAAAGGCCTTAAAAATACTTGACATTCAGATGTTCATAGAAGTTATTCCAAGTAAATTTTAAATCTCTTTTGCAGCTGTTTTATTCCTCCACATTTGGACAGCGATTTTCCAAGGGGTGTGGAAAAGTTAGCCGCCCAACTGCTGTTGAATTTCACTCAACTCGTGTGCTGCTCTGAAGGCTATTAGATGTGAAACAGAGCCTTCGTACCTGAGTTTAAACTAACAGTGAGTATCTGTGACTTTTCAAGAACAGGGCCAAAATACAGTTCTTATCTGCGGTGGAGGGAGAGATCCTGTGCAACTTTCTGCTAGTTAGGAACTGGGGACTTTCCAAATCCACCTATGACTCTGATAAAGCAAACAACACTATCACATTATGCATATCTCTCGGTAAGCATGTGTGTACAACTTACATACAATAAAATATCTGACTAGTTGCAATCTCCTTAAGGAGCTTTTCTCTTAATCCATTTGATTTTCAAAGTGTATCTAAAATTGCAGGAGGATTTTAATTGTATACAAGATTTGGTCTTGGATAAGTGATCTGTATGGATTCTTAATCTTTTGTGGGCAGCCAGTACTTCTTAATCAGGGTAAAGAGAATTCAACAATAAACACAAAGAATGGCTTTTCTATTATGTTTGGAGGTATGGCACACAAAATTCCCTCTGATAAGGGAAAGGTGTTTTGTTGCCAAAGTGCAACTTTTATCAATCATTTTGGCCACATTTCTTAGAAGATTATGAGAAAAATCTGAAGATGTGGTGAAAGAAGAGTACAGCTTTCCTCAGCTACTCCCAGGGATGGAGAAGAGACCTACCCACATGCTCCATTCCTAAACTAAATCTCAAAGTGGCTTTCTGTATCAATGTCAGTCAGGAGCATTAGCCACAGGTGTCCCACTTTCATGCGTGCTCCCTCATTTCAAGCTCCAAATAATCCAATAAAATATACCAATGTGTGCTTCCAACATTACACATGCTTATCACCAGTCCTGCACCATGTCAGGAATGCAGTTTTGCTGGGGCACGGCATCAAAATGAGCCTTTTGCTCCCGTTTTGAAGAGTGTACAGATTCAACTTGTGGAAAGCTTGTGTCTAAGGGCTGACTTGATCTCCCCTGATAACGTATAACATGAAATTAGAGCTTCCACTGGAATTAACATGGGCAAAATGCACTGATGGCACCACAGATAACCCAAAGCAGCACTTACTTTGTGCTAAGCTATGGTACTGCCTAATAATTAACACAGTAAAAATTTATCTGACAGACCAGGACTAAGAGAGAGTCCAAGGCCTTTGGCACAACCCTGGCAGCGAGGGCACTACATGTGACAGTAATTTGTCTGTCTCTCTAAATTTACAACAAGAGAAGGGGTGAGATAAAGTCCTGAGGGAAAGAACACAAGTGAAGCAGGGAGAGGCTAAATTTATTGTAGAAACTTACTTTATCCAACACTAGAGAAAAGCAGTGCTTAATCTTCTTCGAGGTCAGGTAATATACTCAAGAGAGATGCTTGGTTCTGGCAGCTTTTTTCTTCCAAAAGAAAGGGTGTGGGGATTTCTGACTTTGTAGACAGATCTGCTTTGCTATTCACCTTATTTCTACCCATGAATCTTGTCTTACAGACTTGTTCCTTGTTCTTTGTATAAGGTCTTAAAAGAAATCAGAAAAGTTTGGTCAGGGAGAAGATGCACAGAATCACAGAATGTCAGGGATTGGAAGGGACCTCAAAAGATCATCTAGTCCAATCCCTCTACTAAAGCAGGATCACCTACAGTAGGTCACACGGGAACACACAATCTTCCATTTTTGAGGAAAGCTGGTAAATACAAAACCAGGCAGTGGTGAAACAGTTGATGGGATGCCCCTGGAATCTATTTTATGATCCTGCATGTGGTGCTGTACCTTGACACCTCAGCATATTCATAGAGCACAGAGCAACATCCACTTCCACATCTAAGGTTTGCTACTTTACAGGAAAGAGCAAATGAAGAGGGAGACAAACACTGCTTAACCACTGTCTCTTGCATTTTTCTCACCAGGCTTTTGTCTATTCTTTGAAAGTGGTTCATATCCTTATCTTAGACACGGTAGCCATTTTGAGGCAAAAATGCATGTGAGCATTTTCAGTCTCTTGGAGATACAGAAAAACTACAGAATTTCCTTAGTAAGCATGCAGTCCGAGCCCACAGAGAGGGCTTGCACTATGTCTGCAGTCTCAGCTCCAGAGACCCTTCTCAGACAGGGCGGTGTGTTTTGTGCCCTAGAAGTCTGACAACTGGCTTCTCTCTGTTCCACAGTCCTCTTTGTAACACCACTTTGGAAAACACCATCTTGCATAAACCCCGGGAAGAAAATCACACAGAAACCTACAGTCAAGGACAAAATAACACCGTGCCAATAGCAAGTTTTGATGATAAAGCGTTCCCAACCCAGGCAATCTGGATATATACCATGTTCCAGCCAAAGTCACAAATGAAAATGAAAATGAAGCCCAAATTAACAAGCTGTGAAGTAAGCCAAAGAAGATTTTGGACTTTCTGCCTTTCTGGATATCCTGGCACTCAATCAGCTTTTGAGCTGGAGGAGGCTGCCTTGTCTGCACCGTCTCTCCTGCACAGGGAAGGCTGAAGGAAGGCTGCGGAGGGCAGGTACAGCTAGTATCCACCAGCAAACAGAGCAGCACATTTCAGCAAATCAGAGCATGTAAGAGTGCAAAGCATTCAGATACCTTAGGTATTAACTGTCATAGGAAAGGGAAGATAGATGTTATCTTGGGAAGAGTTTGACTTCTCCTCAGAATATGCTGGCAGCGTAGGCCCTGTTACTGTGTACTGAGAAAATTTCCCTAAAATCAAAACCTTAATTAAACTTCAAAGCATGCCAGTATTTCTTCAGCTCAGAGATGGGATTCCCTTCTATTTTCTATCTTTTTTCTTACCAATGAAAAATGCAATGAATGCTTGAGCTGTAGAAAATACACCGTTAAAACCTCAGCTTTCAAACAGGCACCATTTTATAGAAGCTTGTTCTCTGCTTGTTTTGGCTTCTCTGCCTGACTGCGATGGGAGCTAGCTACGTAATCTCTGATGCCTATGATTCACTCAGCAGCAGCTATTATTTTTTTTCAAAAGAGAATATCGTGCAACTCTAATCAGAGTTGATGTAGATCAATACGAGCCTTTACTTTCATTATATTTAAAGGGACACATGATTTATTGATTTGTGTATCAAATTTTAGCACACATATTTTTTGTTTTGTCTGCAGTCAACCTGCTAATAATGCACAGTGTATCTGTAGACCCAAATGTCATTCAGTACAAACAAAGAATAACACTGGGAAGATGATTAAACAACTATATTGGTGTAAAGCAAGTTTGTTTTATGTTATCTTCAAGTCTGTAGTATGTAGAGATATCTGCTTGAACACAATAAGGTAGTGCCCTGCAAAAATTATTAAATCTGAATGTTCTTGCTTTCAAAGGCTTTATAACATGGCTGCTTACTGGACTTAAACATGATGTCCTACTTCTTGATATGTAAAAATAACTTTAAAAATAATTGTAAAATAATTTAGCTTATGGTGTTGATAATTAGTTGAAACCAACAATAAGCTCATTAAAAACCAAAGGCCACATACTGTGCTACCATACATCCTTTGCTTAATATACTTTTTTATTTTTTTTACACAATGTTGTCTGATTATACACGTGACAGAAAGCTGATCACTAGTCAGGAATTAGGTAGGATTCACCTCACTTGCCAGACACAGATTGATACGTTAGAGATTTCTTTTAACATTGGAGATTTATTCTACCAACTCTCTGTGCTCCCTCTGCAGTCAACGCAGTAGGGCAGACACCTCTCTCTACCCCACCCTCATCTTGGGATCCTCTTCAATGACCAGCTCCACCTGACCTTTGCTACATACCTGAAGTTTTAAAGCCAAATACAGAAAATAGGAATTTTGTTTTCAGTGAAAGCTGTTAATTTCACTTAAAATCAGCTTTGCTTAATTTCATAGATCTGACCCAGCCCCAATACCTTGTTTCAGTGACGCATTACAGCTAATTTCCGTGAGACTAACGCGTTCTCACAGTCAGAAAAATGCAAAAGGGACTTGCTGAATCATGCCCTTGGTCAAAAAGACAGACCAATGTTCACATGTTACAGCTTGTATAAATCATATGCCACCCTTGACAGGATTAATTAACACAGTATTAAGGAAAAAGAACAAACCTACAGCTGTAGTGCCTCTGATGTATAAAAGGGGCTTTTAGCACCTTTGACCTTTCCTAGTCTCAGTGGAAGTGCAGAAATACCATTCAGATTTATTTCCACTTGTAAATAAGGAAAATGGACATGAAAAATAAGTTAATACATGTGAATGACATTATGATTGTCCACTGTGGAGGTGACATCACCCACTAATAACGTGTTTTTTCCAGGGCATAAAGCACATTCATTATATCTATCCTGCATATTAGCAATGCTGGAGTTGGCGACAGAGAAAACCAGTTTTACTTTTGCTGTGTGAATAGAAACACGATTCTATGGGAATGAGTCACTGCTGTTGTGTAAGCTTGTAAGCATTTCTGCGTGAAAGATGAAGGCTTTTTAGATGAGCCCACTTCAATCAACGTTGTCCTCTCAAGCTTGAGGACATTGTTCTGAAGAAAACAGATTTGAAACGCAACAAGATTTGAGCTAATGTGTTACTGGAAAAGAAATCTGCCAAAGATCAGCTAAGAAGTATTCAGCTTGGCT
Organism: Apaloderma vittatum; assembly: GCF_000703405.1. Lineage (NCBI taxonomy): Eukaryota > Metazoa > Chordata > Aves > Trogoniformes > Trogonidae > Apaloderma > Apaloderma vittatum. Next base: position 30,510 of record NW_009699536.1, read on the forward strand.
GTGGAAAGGGCTTAGGATTGTGTGGTCATTCTAGACTCATTTGAGAGAATTGGTAGGTCTGAAACATACATCAAAGGGCAGTTAGTTTCAAGACAGTAGTTTTTGGAAGTTGTTTTAACAATACTAGATCAATCAATTTCTTCAATTATTATTTGCAGGCTTAAAGAGAAACCTTTTTTTCCCCTCCACCTCCATTTTTCACTCAACTCAACCTGTCAGGACTGAAGTGTGCTCATAGGAATCCCCTCTCCTCAGCACTGCTGCTGGACTTGCTGTCAGCAGCTGGCTGTGCTGCCACTGCTCCTGTCCCCCTCTGCTCAGCCCCATCCGCTGCTTGGACTGCTAGGGGAGCTGAGGAGCTAGCACGGAGCCCACGGATGCCCTGCCTGCCAGACCTTTTGCTCTGAGATCACCCTCCTGTCTCTGTGGTTACTGGCCATGCCCCCACCCATGGCCTGATGCATCAAAAGGGGCTACTTGCCTTGCAGGGCAGTACATGTGCTTTGCCTTGGGTGAGGTGCTGTGCAGGGAGCCTGGGAAGTGCAGGGGTGTAGAGGAGTCCCATTTGTAAGGACTAGTGCATTCTTTTATCACAAGACTGAAAGTACATACGGCCTTTACAAACACTGTTATTTCTGGCACTGGTTGCCACTCTTTCACCGATACGGGTACTGCACAGATTTCAGCAATCGCAGCCAGACAGGAAAAATCTTGCAAAAATTATCATCCTACATAGGCAGTCTTGCCTAAGAGGTGACAAAAGAAAGATACTACAAACATGAGAGACAAAACTCGTTTAACAGGCCCTTATTCTTTAGTCACACGAGGACAATGTGTTTCTCTGTTGGCTTTGCTTCCCTGGGCAACTGCACTGAAGCTGGAACGCTTCCTTCACGCAGCCCAAATGCTGGTTTCCATTTTGCAGAGCTACACAATTCGATTTGCTTTGGTGGTTCAAAAGTTCAATGGGGAAGAGCTCCCGTGGAGAGGAGAGCGCGAGCAGCTTGCGCTAACAAATGGGTGCTTGCCTTGGAAAACAGCACGTGTCTGTTCTCATGCATCCAAACTGCAGGCTGCTAAAGCATCCCACCGAGAGCCAGTCTGGCAGGGGAAGCGACTTTACAGACCTTTGAGTCACCAGGAGTAACACAAACAAGAGCCAGAAAAAATATTTTGTTGTTTAGAAGGTGATCGTTATATAGCGCTTGATAAAGTTTATTGTACCGGTTTGTGGAATTGGGAAGGAAAACAGTACCCAGTTGTTTGAAGAAAGCATTCAGATGTGAAATCTGACCTCAGCTCTGTGTTGTTGTTGTGACAGGATAGAGACAAAAGGATACAGAAAACCCATTGCTAGGAAAGGGGAAAGCAAAGCTGGTAGCTGAGAGAATCCCAGCTGCTGTGTAAGGACACTCACAGTGTGCAAGTCCAAACAGAATCACCCACACCCAAGTCCATGTCCAGGGCAAAAATTAGTACAAAGGTGGCAGAACTTGGGAGGCTTAAATTGTTGTGCCTTGCTAAGGTCAAGTAAAAGTATTTTCAGAGCAAATGAATAAGGGTAAAATATACCATCATTCTTCACAAAACGAGCAAGTCAAATCAGTGTTATTTCGAAAGCATTATTCATCACAAAGAAACACTTCCTCAAGTGTCCTGCCTTGCTCCTGCTGGAGCCAGACACCTGTACAGTTAGCACAGGTAAGAATCTTTTCATATGGGTCTACTGCATTTATACTTCTCTTACCATGAAGAGTTTGAAAGATATTTAACATGCTCTGCAGTGTTAAAAGGACCATCCAGCTACCGATGTATACAAGCTTCTCTATCATACTACATCAACAGTCAACCACCCTGCCTGGAAATACCTCTCTGTGGTGGGACAGGAGGGCTTGCAGCACACAGGCACAACGCTCCGGCCCACGAAGAGCCTTGCAACAAGTCCTCCCAGCACTCCCAGTCTGCCAGCTCAGCGCCCAGCACTCCCATTGGCTTCTCAGAGAGCACCCTAGCAACCTCACTGTCTCAGATTTTACTTGCCAGGATAACATAATTTGAATGGTGAAGCTCGAGCCAGATGCAGGTAGAGAATATTATGAGGTCAAAACATTTTATACATTGTGCTTGAAAAAAAAAGCAATGACTAAACTCTATGGTTTACATAAAGTGCTCTTAGTGTTATTTTTTTAAAGGCACACCAGTCCTAGAAATATTCAAGTTGGGTGGTCAGTATTTTTATTTCAATCTCGAGCAACTGGTGGAAAATAGGAACAGACAAGCCATGAAAGCTTAAGCCTACCTTTGGTTGCTTTTCTGGCAAGAAATCACTGCTCAGCCTGAAAACACTGCCATAATCTACAAGAAGAAAACTGTGGACGAAAAGGTATCTCAGAGTACGTGTCAGTTTTAATGTATGAGGCCTTTATCATGAGGCAGAGCTAAGAAAGAAGTCCAAAACCACTTACGGCACTGTGGCATTTTTTTTTCCCCAGACAGTAACGAAACTCCTGCATGTTGCTATTTGTGGTTTATTATGTGTCTGTGCAGCAGGAGCTGTGAATTTTGATTTGTAATTGTTCAGACACAGAACCTGAGCCCAGGACAGACTTTTATTTCCGCTCTGAAGCTGCCTTTTTTTTTTTTTTTCTGGCCTGAAATTGGTGAGGAATGACTGTCAAATCCTGGAATGATACTCTGTGTTCTCATATCAAACAAGCTGCAAATACACTAAGAGCAAAATTACGTCAGAAGCCGTCTTATCCACTTTATTCACCTTCAACCTTTTCCCCCACCACTTTACAAAGAAAAAATAAAATATAAATGTTTCTACCAGTAAGGAGAGTAAATCCCCTGAGAAATAACCCAGGAAAGAAATGTTGCAGTGTTTAAAGAGCAGCTCAGACAAACATATCAGAAATGTGTTTAAAGCCACAGGAGCGCAGCTGGAGATGCTACTTTGCAACTGGGGAGAGAGGGGACACGTGCAATGGCTGTCACGGAGGTGCTTGAAGGTGAAATAGCCCAGCCCTTCTTGTGCCTTAACAAGGCAGGAGCTTTGATTTACGTGCTTGAGGAAGTCCCAGAACTGACAGCCCCTAACCAGCCTAACCTGAAAATGTTGCTCTATGAGATGGATTTTCCTCATTGTGAAAATAAAAATAAAAACCTAAGCAAGATTAAAAGGACAAGAACCACCACAGAATGGAGTGTTCAAACAGCCATGTATGTTCAGTCAGGTTAGAACCAACATTTAGCTACTTTGCTGGCAAAATTGGTTTTCCTGCTTTCTCGTTTTGAGTACTCGTACTTCTTCAGTTGCACCTCAGTTACTTGTCTGCATAGCATGCCACCTCCCTCCTTAGTCCTGTTCCAAGGAAAAGGATGACTGTGCATTGGAAGAACTAAAGAACTCTACTTTGCCCTCAAGATCTTTCATCTAAAGACTTGATTGCATGCAAGAGGTGCCTAATGCACAAAGGCAACCATACTCTGCAGTCACACACAGAGCTAAAGCTGCTCAGTTTCTAGAGTTCAACTGTGTTTGATTCATCACAAATATCGCTGAGTTCCTTCCTCCGCCCACAAAGGGACAGTTCTCTGTCCTCATTTTCACTAGTAGGTCATTTGTGAAAATATCGCTATCATTTAGTACTTTGAAAGCCTACTTTCCCTTCAAGCGTAAAATGTTGGCACTCATATATCCTGTGGATTTTTATACAGTAAATTGATCAGATTATTTTGTTTAAAACTATTGTTGTTCTAAACACAATAAGAGATTTCTGGCTCTTGGATTGTGTTCATTTTGGCCTCATCACAGCTGAAATTCTGACTTGAAGCCCATATAAATATTTGCCCTTTTAGCATTTATTTTGATTCTAATCATATTCATAGACTTTGTTTGATTGCTTTTTTAAAGAAGTACTCATAAATCAGATTAAGTAGATCACTTTGCTACATAGTTTTACCATGAATCTCGATTCTGCAACGCAAGATATTATTGCCAGATTTTCCATACAACCTCTGTAAATGCATAGTTTGTCGTTCTATAATTGCTTTAACATACATTTTTGTACACAAGCTAACTATACTCAGTTTTATTAGCAAGAAGATTCTGCAGAATGCTCAAACTCCATAAAGTTGCACATTTATTCTCCTTTATTTAAATACCCCAATCAGTCTTAGCAAATTCAGTCCTGTTCTTCACAAACAGGCTAGCCTCCATCTATCAAAGTGAGCCTTGCAATGAAACACTAGCAAGCTTTCGGACAGCACCCCAAGCCTATTCAGAAAAGATCCATTTCAGCCTTTAAGTACATGCTCTGATTTATCCAGGAATAGCATTTGCATTTTCACATCTAAGGGCAAAATTGTCTTCAAATTTAGATGAGACGAACGGCTGGCAAATTAATATGTTTTTGATTTACAAGAATAGAGTTCATCCTTTTCTGAAGGAGAACAAAATTCATTCTTGGATCTAGTTCAGCTCGCAGACTCACTCCCCCCACATTCACACGTATGCTTTGGCAAACACATTTTGCAGTGAACCAGCCCAGGACAGTAACATGGAGCCTTCTAACTCAGTGTCGCTTGTTCAGATGAATAATTTTTTAGTGTGCTCACAGCAGCAGGCGTTCACTTTTCGCAGTGTACGTAGTAAAAGTTGGCATTTATGGTGCTGTGAAGCCTACGTGCTGCAGTGCTGCAGCGTTTCTGAGAGACAGGCGGAGGCAAGGGAGGGGAAGGGACGACAAGCACCAGTAAAGGGCTCCCAGCCCGCGGCAAGGTGAGCTCCCAATCTGCATACACCTTGTGTGGTTTATGTAAGATCTAGCACACTGTTTGAGACCTCTTATTTTAAAATATTGACACAGAAATTTATCACAATTATCATGAATTATTGCCTGCTTCGCCAGTTTCTGCAGTAGTCCGTGAACGGTTCTGGAACTACAAAAACAGTCTCAGTGCAACGGATGGTTTATTGTGGTCAGGACTGAAACACTGGAAAACCTACAGTATTGCTAATTCAGCGCAGCTGCTCTGCAAAAGCACACATGACTTTGCTAACCTGGCTTTGGGGTTGAAAATGCAGGGCCTTTAAGAAAACACAAATCCCAAAACTGAAATGGGAGAACTGATAGACCACAAATATCTTTCGCCATATGGTACACGTGCATCAGGATCTATCTGAGATTCTCTAATGCATCACTCAAAATCCTTTTCAGTATTTGCTCTGAAAATACTTTTTAAAAAAAAATTCTAAGCATACATTGTCAGAAGGCACCTCATTCTTACCAGAGCATTTAGGAAAGGGAGAAGGAATTTACTGAAAGCATATTTAAAGGAAGCTTCAGAAATTTTTCTAACTTTACAACTGTTTTGTTTTTCCAGAAAATAAAATCATGTTTCAGGTGGTTAAACGTATTATACAGTAAAAGAATGTGCTGGAGTTCATCATTATACCCAAATATTAAAGTTTCTAGTGTTCTCTACTCGATATACAAGTGTATCTATTCTAGAAAGATATAAATAGAAGGCCAGAAGGGAAACAAGCAGATCTTGTAGCCAGATACGCTTGTTAAAGGCTCCAGAACTGAATCCAGTGACTTTTTGTCAGACTAAAGCATGCTATGCTGAAAGGCAGTCAGTAAGAAGCTGAATACTTCAGCAGAATATCTCACATACTTTGATATCTTGTTCCAGCTGTAAATCAGTTACTATTAAGGTGTATCTTACTCACTGTTTGCACTCATCTGGCTGCGGTTTCCAGCTGATGATCCTCCTCGTGACTTTCTCCACTAGGTTCAAGAGCCTGTTAGAACCCATTAAAATATTTAAATGTTGTAATCAAGTTGTCCCTCAAGCCTCTTCCTGATAAACTAAACAGATTGAGCTCCTTAAATCTCACCACAGAAGGCATTATCTCTAGCCCTTGAATCAGTTTGGGAATTCTTACCACACTCTGCTGTTTCCTAGCTGCTACTTCTTTTTTTCTCTTGCCCTTTTTTTGAACCTTGATCAGATCATCTTCCCCAATACCAATTTACCAAAGATATGCAAAACAGTATCACTCAGTTTTTCATATTTATTATGCCTCCTTCAGCCACCAGTGGATTTTTTTTCCAGTACTGAATGCACACTGGGTGTTGCACATGGAATATTGTCTTAGTTGCCTGTCACATTCAACAACAGGCACAGTGTCCCTTTCAATACATGTAGCTAGCAATCCCTGTTATTAAAGATGTTTTTTTTAATGGATCTGTTAATCAGTTTAGTAAGTGGCTCAGATATCTCTGATAAACTGATCTTCCTGTTATTTAATATTCTACCATTAATATTATCCCATTTTTCATGCTTTCAGATTATTGAGAAACTGCACCTATCATTTTGCCTTGTTTATCATTCACTGAATGATAAACACTTTACAGGTAAGAATGATAAGCGCTTTACAGGTTTGATATTGCAATGCTAGATGATGGAAATATAAAGCTCAGTCAAAAAAGTAAATTTAACTCGGAGGCTGAAATCAGGTTTGTCTGGCCATATTAGTTACACTCTTTATTCTTCAGTTCTCTGTCAGAATTTTTTTCTCCTAAGATTTTTCTTACCTTTCTCTACAAAATGAAAACTAGTCAATTTTTTTGAAATGTCTCTTAGGAAATTCCCTGCTCTTGCAGAATGATGGTGATATCCTTGATCTTTTCTGCTTGTCTTTTGCATTTCAAAATTTTTAATGTATGCTGCTTGATTTTCTTCCACTTTTTATACTCTATATTTCTAATTCCTTACTCTGTCTTCTCCTAAAGTAGATATACTTTTAGCCAAAACAACATTTTCCCATTGCCAGGGAATACTGGCTTTTTGACTATGTAAAAAATCTTAGAGATCTTTAAGATTTCTTTGACATTTTCCTCCATGCACACACCCCCACACACCTATTTGTCCTTTTTTTCCTTCAGCTCTGATAAAGGAGGCCTTAGGAACCAGCCACCACAAACTGGTCCTCTTTCTATCCATTATTAATGTAATCAGGCCACAATCACCAGCTTCTGTGCAAACACTCATTTCAGGTCCACCAGCTAACTCCTTTCCTCCTTAGAAATTAGGCTCAAAATGTAGCTACAGTGTATAAAGAGGAAGAGATTTTGAAACAGAATTTTTTTCTTTGCAATTACAACTTTAATAATGCTCCACTTCGGGCACCGAAGAACTTCCACATACAAGCTTAAGGCTCAAACTGACCTTCTCCCATAAGCCCTCACTTTTTTCACCACGTTTCAGAGAGGGACTTTGGAAATTGCGTGTCACGTTCTCCCATTTCATTTATGACCCCCAGAAGGTTCCCCACCACATCTTCTGATGGGCTTTGCAGCAGTAACGCGTTTGAATCAGAACTAATCTATTTTCATTCATCAACTTAACTAATACAAGCAAAGGTTTCTATAACATTCCAGTTAACAGATGGATCATCAGAAAACTAATACAGCTCCATCCCCTTCCATATTCTTGATTTTCCCTAAATATTATCTGAATTCTGTTTACAAAGCCAAGGCTTTTGATAAACTTGGCAAATTAAATGGTTCCAGTTACCTCAGTAGAGATTGCTCCATTCTTTATGGATTAAAACCCTATCTTAAAATCCATACGACTTACAAGCATGTGCCACAGAAGAGAAAGAATAAGCTGCTTACAATAGTTTGAAAGTCATATTAGATTACAATAAAACATAACCGTTTTTTCTCCTGGAGGAAATCCACGTGGGTGTGAATTGTAACCACTGGAACTGAGTGTCCTGGCTATTTATATTGTTGGGGTAAAGATAAGAGTCGCTGCACAAGCTGAAGTGGGGAGGGCAGCTCAGCCCTCTCTGGCAGTGCAGCAGCGCCCGCACTTCCGCAGCTTTGCCACCCACCTGCACTCCGGGCTTTTTGTCACAATGAAAGTGGAACTCGGAAACTGCTCAGCCTGAACCCTCCACCGTCCAGGGAGTTTTTCTCTTAATATACTGTCCCTAGGTGCAAAGCTGCATGGTCTGTTTTATGAATGACTAATATATTGTGTGACTGCTGCTATTTTTATTCCTTGTTTCAACTGACAGATTACGTAAATGTGTTTCTACAGCTTTGCATACAACACAAGGAAACTGAGTTTTCAAGAAGGTTAATCTGGAGGCTCAACAAAGAAAACAGTGACAGCAGAGAAGAGCTAACACAAAGAGGAAAAGGAGGCTCAGATCAGTGTGTAAAGGTAAGGTCAGGAGACAACATGATTTGCTATCTATTAGCTATGTGAGTTTTGCCTGTAATTGCCTTCTTTCATTCTCAGTGCCAAGTGACACTAAGTATGTGGAGAGACTTGATAAACATGAGATTGAAGAGGGAAGGGAATACAAGATTTATCTAACCTATGTGCCAAGGCTGTACAAGACAGACAAAATAGTCCTGTTAAAAGCAGTACCCTTGGCAATCCCAGTTGACTGCTAAAATTGACAGCTTCCCAATGCTTATCCTGATGGTGTGGTAATGCACAGCTCCGTAACTCTGCTTTGAGCACCAGCTTCTCCCCTGTTTCAGCCAGAGACCAGGAGAAGAGCCTTCACTCCCAAGGTCAACACTGGAGAATGGAAACCATCGCAGAGCCTGGAGAAAACAGTTTTGTGTTTAAGAGGTATTGCACTCACAGCTTCTTTACGCTGTCAGGTGCCAGCCTAAAATGACTAGTTAGTTGTTATCAAAAGTCCAGCTTTCCTGCAAATGTGCCCTAGCCCAATAGCTCGGGAATGAACTGAAGACAAGAGAAGAAGGATGCTTAGTGAAAATTGGTGTGTGCTTTGATACACTGCTGCCTGGAGAGTACAGTGGAGCACTGGGGGTGCTTTTGTGTCTGAAAGCAGCTTTGTGCGTAAGAGCAAAAAATACGCACTAAAAATTACCTCCTTTTCAAGGGATACAGGTGGTGTGGGCACATGCAAACCGAGCTGTGCATTGCTTGTTTTTCCTGAGACTGCATCAACTGGGACACTATTTCAGAACACCTGATCTAATCAGAGAGCTCCCATCAGGCTTGCAGAGAAGGATGGACGTCATCAAGCCAATCCAAGGGATCATCACCAGTGGTTAAATTGACAGCAAAAAATGTAAAAAAACCCCAAAACATAAAGGGAGAATGGAACGCCCATAATGCAAACATTATGTCGGACAGATAATAAAGAATTTTTATTGTAGCTAACAATGAACAGGAACCAGCATCTGCACTGAAGCAGAAAAAGCAGTGAGCAAACACAACAAGACTGGTGACTGTGACTGCAGACTTGCTGAACTCATTAAAAGCCATGACAAGAAAGGTATAGGCACCTTATGCGAGATTTATGATACTGCCTGGAGGAGAAGGTTTGAAGCAAACGCTGCCAAAGGAAGTAAGCGAGAATTAAAATATTACTTAAAATGCGTGTAAACAAAGTACATTGGTGAATAAAGAAACTATGGGAATACCATAGGAGGTTATCTTAGACATTGGGTCAGAAAACACTGTATCAGTGTTTTGTCCTGTACCAGGAATCATGAGAAAGGACATCGATCAACTGTGTGCCTGGTCAAGTAAATCACGTTTTCTATTCCTGTATGTCACAGAAAGCTGCAGCAAAGACGTTCTAGTGTATTTTCACCCTGCTGCGCTGTCTGCACTTTAGCTGGGAAACCACAATTCAGAACAGAAAAGTAGAATGAAAATGTGAAGTAGTCATGCCAAAGTAACAAATCGGAAGGCCTGAAAAGCAGGATTCAGCAAAATACATATACTGGAGAAGACAGACATCTGATCCAATTTTTAAGCCCCCAGTTTTCCCAAACCTAATACATAGCTAGAGAGAAGACATAAGGTGAAATACATGTGTTATATTTTCTTTTAATATATGCTTTGATCAAAAACCAAGATGAAATTTCTGTGCTATAATTGGCACTACTGAAAGCATGTTTCCTTTTTGAAGTCAGTGACTAGCTGAAATATCACTCTATGGCCTACAGCCACTCTCTGAAACAACAAGCTACATTGGTTATTTTCGAGGCCTCTTGTTTCTTTTGGCTCCTGCAGATATCTTTCACCCATGTTTTTTCGAATCGAACTTGAACACTTTCAACATGACAAACTTTAGGCAGGGTGTCTTGAATCCCCACCTCCTCCAGCCCTCACGCTGTCTGGAGAATTACCATGGCCAGAAAACGTTGATTTCCTTTCACAAGCTGCAGGCATGACAAGGCAGCACTGATTGCACGGAATTGGAACAAACTCCTGCTCACAGGCTAGTTCCTGATGGATGACAGAACAGGATTTCCCACAAAAGCTTCCTATTACACTATAGAAAAAAA
>NW_009699536.1:40888-95544 GCF_000703405.1 Apaloderma vittatum
AAAGCTGTGCTAGTAACACAAATAAATTTGTGCTGCACCCACAAGGGAAAGAAAACTTTTTTTGCGCATTTCTTGACCATGTTTTGGTAAGCGCCTTGCCCCCTAAATCACCGCAAAAAACTTACATTCCCCTTTAGAAGTTCTCTGCAGTGTGTTGGTGGTACCCGCCTGATCTATTTTGTTAACTCTGTGAATGACAAGTTGTTTTACTGGGATGTGACCAGCCGGTCATCTGGCAAGCGCTCTCAAAGACTTCAATCCAAAAAGCCAATCTCTTCCTAGCTCCAAATCTGCAAGGCTTTAATGAGGTCTAGTGGAGAAGCAGCAGTTATCAGAGATTCATTAAAGATGAGGACATCCTAACATAGCTACTAATTGCTCTAACTCACTAGCTCGTGTTGTTTGTGAAAACTGGAGCTTACCGAGCAAAGCTCTCAATTTAAATTGTTGCAGTGCTTTGTGCCTGCTTTGCAACTTTCCCACTCTGCCCATGAATCAAAGCACATAATGGATTTATTTTCTTTTTTAAAATGACAGAAGACACTTATTCTGCTGTGGTCTGTGCATACCTTTTCCTGGATAAATATTCAGCTACTGAAAGCTATACTATTGTAAGATTTCTGAGGAACAACCATAAAGGTATCCTCAATAGTATGTTCCTGTGTAGTGTTTAACTGCTGGACTACAAAAACATTGATGTGACAATATTTTGCTGTTGTAGGTCTGACTGAAATGAGAGCAAAAGCCTAGCCTTTTAAGAAGAGATGTGGCAAAGCACTACTTGATGAAAATGCATTTCCTTAGTGAAGTCGGAACCCTCTGTCATATATTGGTTTTGATCTTATTAGAAAAAAATCCTTTTTGATTCATCTGCTCATGCTTTTTATGCATGCAATAACTTGCAGTTTACCCAGACTTCCTTAGTTCTATCTTGCAAATTCATTAAAATATGGCACTTGTCATTCCTAATCTATGTATCAAAGTCCAGGTCTGAGGGTGCTTAAATAAAGGGCTAGGTAGATCAGAGCTCTTAGTAACACTCATCTTGCTTAGAAATACATGCTAGAATCAAGCCAGCAGGTTTTGTCTCAAGCGCTGGAAAATTTTCTCTCAAAGCTGCATTTCTACAGACAGATAACAACCTGCAAAACTGAAGCTTAAGTGATTCCATTAGAAGCATTTGGGAGTAATATTAACAGAGAGTTATGCAAATTAAACGCAGTAAGAGAATTTAGATCTCAGAGGGACATTTCAGAGCAGGCAAACAGCAAGAAATGCCCACCTGCATGTGCTGGCCTAGCACAAGTGACACTGTACCTGTGAAAATTCAACTCCAGCCCTGTCTTCCCCTCATCTGACCTACTCACTTAGGCAGCAGATGGAACATGCACCTGACAGGCACAGGACTGATTGGTTTTACTTGTTTTCTTGTTTTTGGTTTGTTAGTTTTTTGTTTCTCATGGGCATATTTTGCCAATAGGAGTCGGCATCAGCTTTTTCTAACTGCAGTTCTATTGTAAGAACAGACCTGAAGGAGTTGCAGATTAATGGCAAAGAAGATCTGAAGGAGGAGAAGTGCTCTGCTCCAAAGCATGGCTTTTCCTTGAGGTGTCTGGTTGTCCCACTGGGCCATCTGTGGTCTCTGCTCTGAAGCCGAAGGTGCTTTTGAAAGAGCAGCTACACAGATGCCCTTCTCTGATGCTGAGAGTCTGCGTTGATTTATCTCTGTTTCTAGAGAAATAGCTCAAAGATCATCTTGGCTGAAAGACTTTCTGATGTCCTTGAGGGAATGATCATGGTTAACAATTTTGCACTAGAGAAGAGTCAAACTTTGACCAAAATGATAAAATTTACCTGATCAGAAAACAGTGTGTTGCATGGTTCATGGCTATCAAATAGCCCTCTCTTCTCATGCAGAGGGCATTGGAGACCTCATGCCCTACTTGCAAAAATGTGAGACAAACATCTCTGTTGCTATAAAAAAGCAGAGAAGCAAACCAGATATTCTGAAAGATGGTTATAAAATTCTCAACTATGGTTCATCAAGATCAGACTGTCCAGGTGTTGAACAGAAAGCCCAGGCAACTTGCAGATACTGCTATGGTGGTGCTGGCTGAGCATTTTGTGTCACCAAACTCCTGTGAGGTGCTGGGTTGTAGCATCCCCAGGCAGCTGAGTCCCAGCTGAGACTCAGACTCCCACTATGCTTCAACACTCTCTTCCCACTGGAAGATGATTGTGGTTTCTAGTTAAATCTGCAGAAAATTTGTAATAGCTGTGAACTAAAATACTTTTCATGTCATTTTGGATATGCTGTGGCTTTTGCCGAAGGAGTAAAATGACAGGTCATCACAGAAACGACACTCTTTGGAAAAGCACTGGTTATCACTAACTCTCCTTTCCTTTCCTAGTCCCTGAGGGTCTGACAGTCTTAAGGAAAGCAGGATTTCCTTTGCCTCTCTAGGTTTCTCACTGATCTGCTGCAAATACCCTGAGAGAGCAGTTGCTTTTGTAAAAACCCACCACTGCTTTGCAAGAATGCCCTGGTGAGCTCTCATCAGCCATCCTCGGCAGGTACTCGCAAGCGGCGTTGCCAGGGTGACCTCCTCCCCAGCAGCTTGTCGTCTCACACACAGTTTAGCTCTCACTGGTTAAAGCAGTTAGATTTTGACAGTGTAACACTTAGCCAACAACTCCATACCGCAAGTCTTTAGCGAGCTCCCGTAGAAGAGGGAAGCAAGGAGCAGCCTTCCAATCACAAGGGAGTCCTCAGTCCCATGGGAGGGTGGACAGAGCTGTAAACCACACATGGACAAAACTTGGGGTGGCATCCCACAGCTGAGATGCAGGAGAACCAAAAGATGAATGAGCAGCAGACAGTTCCTCAGAAATCTGTTGGGAAATCTGCTTGCACAAGGCATTTGTTCAAATACTGAATCACAAATGCATTTGCAAAACCAGTGTGCAACCTCCAAAGCAGGAAAAAGAATGCTATTTCCCTAAGTGAAATGCATGTTGTGTTGTCTTAGCACTTCTTACTAAATGACTTCAACTTTGCTTTGCATAGTTTTCTGTGGCATCATTCCTTATAAATATTCAGCAAGACACAGGTCTTCCTTCTACATCTGAGACAGGACTGCACAGGGGCTCAGTGTAGGTTTTAATAAAGGGCCCCTTTTATTGTATAAAAGTAGGTGGCAAGCATGCAAATCCATATGCTTCCAGAAATTATAAGACACAATAAGGCAAACCCCAAAACCACTGTGTTTGCAAGAGGGTCCATAAATAATAAAAAAACCCCACAAAATCTCTGTGCTGTAAGAGAAATGCTACACAGAGTAAGTACAGGGCTCTTTCTGGAAAGTATTTTAACACAACAGTCATGATGTAAAACTCATTCTAAACAGTGCTGTGAGGATCAAAACAGAATTGAGGCAAAGAGGAGAAATGTGGTGGGGTGAGTTAAGGGAATTAACATAGCTAATACAAGTATGTAGAATAAATTAGCTATGATAGCTAATTTATCTTCAATAAACACATTTATAGAGGCTTACATGAATGAATAGGATGAGCAGACTTTAACTCTCCGAAGGTAAATGTTCGATTTGCATTCACACTGCTTCTTGTGCTGCTGTATCTGTGTTAAACTATAAAGAGGATGACAAGTTTCACTCGGCAACACTGAAAAGGGAAAGGAGGTTTGTCCAGTCATGAGAGACAGTCAAAAGCTGTGGTTGTTGCTCAGGGCAACTCGCCCAGCTTCACTGTGCCACCACGCGCATCTGTGCATGAGGGACAGGACCTCTCAGCCCCCAGAGAAAATGACTACTACTACACTCCAGATTGGAGACAGGAGGTGCAAAAGTCCTTAAGACAGAGATGACCATCTGAAGAACTCTGAGGATAGGCAATAAGGAACACCAAAGTGAATTTTCCTCCTTGTTTCATTTCTCAAAAATTTTGTGACCACTGACACTTCATTTTCTTCCTCTACTTAAGGACAAAAGCACAAGCTTAGAGACTGCAGCAAGGGGAGATCCCTCCTTGAACAAGGCCCCACACATCCAAGAGCTTGGTGCAGGAACTGCAATAATCATCATAGAGACCTCAATACTCCTCTGTGTAAAAAACTCCTCTGTGTAAAATATTTTTTGATGACAAGCCTTTGCAGCCCTCCAAGGAGAATCTGGTGTTCAAAATTAATATTATGCCATTATAATGGATAAGCACTTGAGTCCACTTATTTCAGTATTCACGATGCCATCTGTTATCTTTGCTGGTATTTTTCTCTTCTCTCTCCCATTTTAAAGAGGAATTCTGGTTAACAGTATGTCATGTTATATCAGACTATACTGTGTACGCAGTGTGTGCTGCACATGAGCTGCAGGGTGCAATTCCACCTCAGAACAACCCTTGAGAGCACCACATCCTGCAACCATCACTCAGCAGCACATATATTACCTTGAAGAGAGGTGATTAATTCTCTGCCCACAAAAGGCAACATCTGACCTCAGATGACAACAAGTTAAAAAGGCAGAGCACTGTCTAGAGACACCATAATGTCTTAGATACCTCCTGTAGATTTACACAGGCATGAATAACTTGCCTATTGAACAGATGTGAAGGTGCTGCAGATTTCAAGTGGCTAACCTGTGCCTGCTCTCCAGAAGGCAGCTCTGTTTTGCAGCTCAGAAGCATACGTGGGCTGCCAGTAATCTCCGGCTGAGCATGGAAGCCAAGATAAATACATGGTTCATGAACACCACATCATGCTCATGCGAATTTGCTGTAGTTACATGGTTTATCTGCTGTACCGTTTAGTATCATCCTCCCTGTACAATAAATAATTTACTGTCCTCTTTCCAAAGAGGACTTCCTATTGTACAGAACACTTGGAAAATCATCATGACTGACAAAAATCTAGCCTGTGAAAGAGTTCTTGCACTTGACTATGAATAAGTTATGTCCTGTTCATGGGAACTTAGTGTAACTACAATATTTAACTTCCATAGTATTCAGTATCATCTTGCCTGCATGGTAAATAATTTATCTGTTTATTTCTTCAGGGAATGTCTCATGAGCAGACTTGAATGGTAGTTGATTACATGCGTTGTATGTATAGCCCAATGAAGGATTTGCAAGAGCCACGTGATAGGAGTCCTGGTTACTGCTGCCGCTGCAGAACAGCTCAGAAGTGAACACACTGCCTGTTGACAAGCTTTCCTGAGGGGAGAACCCGTAACTAGTTGTGCTCTGTGATAGCACACCAGCTAGCTGCAACAGCTTCCCAGCTCAAGGGCTCTTCTGAGTGTTTCAGGGGAGCCTGTTAGCGAGGGACTAGCAGATCCTCACTAAGGCTAAAGTTTGGTCATACCATGTTCTTTCAAAGTTGCCTTAAGGCGCCTCAAGGGAACATTAAAAAGTCGTTCTTTATGACATATGTCTTTATGATATTGGATTTTTTTTTTAATTAGTAAAATATCAGTTAGGTAAACTTTTTCCCAATCCATAATTTTCATGCATAATAATTATTTGTGGTATTTCTATCTTAACAGGACTCCTCAAGTTAGGAAACTGAACTCCAAGGCGAAATTTCTCAGAATCACCAAGAATCAAAGACTTGTGAAGACTCTTTACTAGTTTTTCAGGAATATCCTCAAGCCTTTCAGCTTCTAGTCCCCGCTTTATCACTAAGTGTATGATCCTAAAAAAGTAGGGTTTCTGACATGATTATATTTCCTCACTCCTCCAGAAGGCTGCAAGTCTGAACTAGTCTTTTTAAAGCACTTCGACTGGAAGATTATAGCTGCAGCTTTCAGATTTTCCTGCTTCTCCTTTTCCATTTGACCAATAAAATGTTTTTGTGCATCTTTTTTGCTATGTGTCCATCAGCATGCAGTGTTAGCTTTTACTGAGGAGTGTTGTACTCCAAGAAGTCTCCCTGAAAGCAATAGACTATTTCATATCCAAAGCTGGCCAGCTCGACGGATCAGGTCTCAGTGGCACGCTTCATGCCTGAAGCACTCCTGAAGGAAGCCCTTGCAGTAATGCACAGGCTAACGTTCTTCTCGGAACAATTAAGGGGACAGGTTTCTCTTGGCAGATGAGCAAATTAATCTGATTTCAAAGCTTTATACATCTCTACTGCTTATGGAACATCACACAAAAGTGCACAGTCGAATTAGCAGGTCCTTAATGTGCACCAAACAGGGATTTGTCACCAATGTAATGCAAGTCATTCGAACTTCTACAGGAACTCACAAGCATTCAGCGTATTGCATAGCTTCTGAGCGTACCGAGTTTTGGTTCCAAAACACTGATTTAGACTATGAATTCAATGAGATCTACGTTCTTCTCACAGCAATTATTCAATTCAACTGAGTTCAATTAAGCTATAGCTGTTTATGCCAGTGCAATTAGGAGGAGAATCTAGGCTGATAAGATACAACATGACTTTAAGATGTAGTGCTTTGGCTGCACAGTTACACCATGACGTACAGGTAGCATTGCTTCCGTAGTTTGCCAGTCTTACCAACTGTGAAAAAACAGCCAATTAAAAAAAAGGAAAAGATTGTTTAGAGACTTCAGAATTCCTTTCTGACCTCCATAATCAGCAAAACTGGATGTTATACTGGAATGGAAATTAATAGTTCTGCTGAGTTTATTTTATTGACACTTTTGCACAATATATGGGTCCCCACTGGATTGGAAAATTCTGATGGCTTTTTTATTGAAAGTAGGCTCGGTTTATATTAACCCTACAAAGATATATGCCACTGCATGCACTTGGGAAGACATTTCATTGAATGTTACTAGTTTCAGAAATGTATCATGGAAGTTTTGCCTGACAATGAGGTGAATTACACTTCGGATAACTAAAGCTGTGCAGTTTGCAAACAGAGTGGCTTTCTCTTGTTGCTTGAGCAATAAATTACTCCAGGAACCTGGGCACATGTTTGCCCAAAGGTACAAATCAAGAAGGATACCGTGAAAAGTTATGTAAAAGTGCCACAGGAAGCAAATTTTGCTTCCAGAAGAAGCTAACATAGAAGAACAAAAGGTAGAGCAGAGTGAAAATTTTTCTTTCAGTTTCAGTGTTCAGGTAATTTGAAATGTTTTGTTCTACCCGAAATGAAACATTAGGCTTTCATTCCTTATCAGATCTTTCCTTGCCTTTCATTTAAACACTTCCCTAACAGAATGATAAAAATTAATTTGATTTGTATAGTCTCAGTCCCTATCCCTACTTATACATGCTTTCCCAAAGAATTTGCTCATTAAGTCCAAACTAAGCACGGTTATGCACAATTATTATTTTTTTTCTGGCCCTAATTTTAAAGGAAGTCTACTGTTTAGGGAAAAAAAGAATTCATCTGCTATGAATTCTTTAATATACTTGTGCAGATTATAGTGATAACTAGGTATTAGTTGCGGCACCAGTTTTTCACAGTGTCAGGTGAACAGAGGTGAGCACTTATTTTTGGGCAATAGGAGTATTCTGTTAAAACCCAAACATGCAAATAAGGACTCTCTATCAAAGTAAAAATGCTTGCAGTCTGATAAACACAATGGACACAAGGGAAAAGGATTATTTTATATGGGGAACCGATCTCAGTGAACCTGCATATTGCAAAGAGCAAGATCTAAAGTACAGCCAGAAACTTCCCAAGATTCAGTTTAAGATTTCAGCCAAGTCTCTCTCTGTGGTACGGTCTACAGAGCAACTTTGTATATGAGTTTAGATCACACAATTTATAGTTTTTGCTGGCAGTCAAATAACTTATCCTTGGAATTCCTCCTTTCCAATACAACGTTAAAAAGAAATATTGACATTCATACCAAGGTTTAGCCCAGTTTCCTTAATGTTTTGGTAACCTTTTCCTGCAAGACTCTCAATTTTCCTTGCTTTTACTTCTCCCTGGAGAAATTCTTCAAATAACTCAGGGTTGAAAAGAAAAGAAAAAAACAAAAACTAACTGTAAAATGCTGTTTCGCAAACTGGCTGTTTGTTATAACTCTGTAGCTCTGAAAAAAACCACTCTAATAACTGCTTATAGTTACCTCAGAAAGCAGAGTTCAAAAAGAAACATCTCCAGCACATTTCCCATTCCAAGCTTTTCACAGGTATTACCCGAACAACCCTTCTAATGTTCACAGAAGACAAGTAATAAATGTCAGAGGTAGGAGACAGGGTCTATCTGACCTGCCAGGGGCCACTAGGAAAATGAGCTGCAAACCCCAGCATAAACTCTGAATTCCCCATTTCCATTCATAAGGAGCCCATAAGTTGTTTATTTAGATTTACAAAACATAAGGATTCATGTCTCCTTTGTGGGTTAGCAGGAGCTAAGGCAGGACAATCAACATGCAGAGACCATGTCTCACAGCCTTTTTGGTAACAGCCCTTGCTAGGGTTGTCCTCACCTTGGCCCATGCAGGGTGGCCACATCCCCCTCAGCCTGCTGAAACCTGGGCAAACCTGGGTCAGACGTCACCTGATGGCCCAGCACAGTTCTGGGACATACCATGCTTGTAGCACTAACACATCGCAGAGGGATGCGAGGATCTGACTGCTTTGGACTATTTTTGTGTGTGTTTATTTTAGCCATGAATTATGCAAAGCCTGCATCACAGCCCAGGTGCCTTTGGGAGCCAGCAGTTGGGTTAAGAGGCTGAACTTGCAGGCAAATTGTGCTTTGGAGAAGTAATTATTCTGCATTGACAGGCACAAGTTTCAAATTGTGGGGCTTGAAATTAGTGCACAATCGTTACTGAGCTTATGGCAGTTCCATACTGTCTCATTGAGAAATTTAAATTTACAGAGAAGACAGAAATAAAAGATGACAAAGACTGCACATTTTCCCTCAAAATATAGTAAATTATTCAGTAACATAAAAGCACATGAGCATCAGTCAATATTCCCACAATTCTGCGGCGTTCTTGTCCTTAGCAGTTTCTGTTGAATTCAGTGACAAGAGACTATAAAGTCTTCCTACTCGTCTGTTGGGTTTTTTTCTTTCTTTTTTTGCTGTGAGATGGTTGTTGCTTTAATAAAAAATGTAATGAATAAAACAGTCAGGAAAACACGAAACGCTAAGAGCAAAAATATCAGGCATCAGCACTGAACACACTAAGAATGTAAAAAAATAATTTTTTTGGTCTTAAAACAGCGTGTCTTGGGAACACTAGTAATAGGTGCCTTTTTTCTTTCTGAGAATGATTTTCCCTTCATCGCACACGGCCTGATGCAAGACTTGTCTAACTGCAATATCTAGATGCCAAGCAAGTGAGAAAAGGAACCTTTGTCTGCTATAATTCTGACTGGAGAAGGGATGATTAAAATGCTCTATGTGGCAACCATAGACGAGTGACTGTCTCCCTGACAACAACGATAATGCTCATATGAATAAAATCCCATGTTTACATAAAAGTCCGGAGGTTCAGGTCCTAGAAATGTCAAAAGCAGCTGAGCCTGGCATATCATGTAGTATTGTTATTGATTTCTTAATTATCAGTCACGAAACAGGTTGATATTCAGTTTATTCTATTTATAGTTGAATTCTCTCTTTTTCTATTGCTGTCTCAGAGAAATATAACATTTCCAGAACCATGGTTCTAACAGCATAATTTTTTCCAGTTCATGCTCTTAAATTCAAAGTCTGATACATTTGTTGCTTTACAATTTCTTAACTGATTCATTACATAAAGGAGGAACATTATTTGGTTTTCTTTATTGCCACAAGGCATATTTGTATCAATTAATTGCATTAGATGTTCACATAATTTCCCCTCATTTCTGGAAAAAACTAAGCTAATGTTGCGTAGCCCTGGAGAAATGATGCCATTAGGCTTTTTGAAGAACTCCAGCACGCAGGGTACTTCATTTCTGTGGAAATATGGGCTTAGGCTTCAGAGTCAATAGCTTTTTCCAAACTTTAAATCAAACAGCATGCATTCATAGCTTCATGATGCCAAAGAGAGTATGTGCTTGTGAGCTGTAATTGATAGATAAGCACCGTTTCCCCAAACTAAAAAATATATATCTGGTTTGGATAAACTGCAATCCAGAGGCTTCCCAGGGTGTATGGGTTCAGTCTCTTGCATCTGCTGTGCATGCTTTGAGGACTATGAGGTTATGTGGTATTTTGGGGTGAGTGCAGGCGATGCCCCACAGCAGAGAGGAGTTTTCAGCAGAGGGGGCAGGTGGGGCTGAGCAGCTGCCGCCAGGGTCATAGAATCATAGAATGGCCTAGGCTGGAAGGGACCTTAGAGATCATCTAATCCAACCTCCTTGTCATGGGCAGGGATGCCTCTCAACTAGATCAGGCTACTCAAGGCTCCATCCAAGTCCCACTAAGCCCTGAATGTCAGGATGTCCTGATAAGCTAAGACATCAAGCAGCAGCTGGAGCAAGGCGTCCCACTTCTTCCAAGACTAGCCTAACCACTGGGGAGAGTCAGGCTCTCTTTACAGCTTGGTTCTTACGTCCCAGCAGTTTTTAAACAAGAAACAGTGCACAGAACACTTTTTCTCCCCATAGGCCTCCCGAAGTGCTGCACTCCTATTACAAGACATAAGTCAAATGCTGTGCTGAGACTGCACCAGGACCACGTGCAGACAGGGGGACTACCTCTTAATCCCACCACTTCGACAGTTCCTGCTCTCACCCCTACCTCTGCCAGCCTCGTGCAGTGAAATGAGTAGATCTTACTGCACTGCAGAGTTACAATTACATTTTCACCAATCTGGCTTTTAGGAAGATGCCCAGGGCAAGAGGAGCAGTCACTAGGCTGGTGTAGCTGCACTGGCGCCAGGCAGAGAGCTGCTGGCACAGCGCACGGCTGCTGGGCTGCTCCCGGCACCGGCGAGACCCCGCTGATTTCTGAGAGCTCAGCACAGTGACAGCAGACAGGGCAGCCCATGGGGCACTGTGCCCAGCACAGGGCAGCCTCGAGATGCACAGAGCTGCACAGAAAAAGGTCTTCATCTCTGTCTGTGCACGGTGGATGTAAACTAGGCTTCCTTAACGTGATTTACAACAACCTACCCCAATCTTTTTTTCTTGCTTTTGCAAATCGCATGTCAGTAGAGTGTTCCCAGAGGCCAGCGTCTTCCTCATGAAATCACACATCGTTTGCTTCCATCCGCCACAGCGTATACATAGAAACACGGAGGCCGGGGCAGAATCAGGCTGAACCAAGATCACATTCAGAAGTACTTCCCGTAGAGGCACACATGTCACCAGAACACCCAAGCGAGAAGATCACCTAATGGGGCAGGTCGGCCCTTGCCAGCTGCAAGGATTAGGGCTAGGCCAGCCACTAAAGGCTGACAGATGACCTCTAACCTCTCTCCCTCCCCAAATGGGAAGGGAAAGGGAATGAGGCAGAGAGACTTACAGATTGGACCCCCCTTCCCAAAAACAGCTTTAATGAAAAAATAAGAAAAATACCAAGGGAATAATGAAATACTGAAATATACACAAATCTATACAAAAATATCATCAAACCCCACTCCCCCCGATATCGATCCCCACAGATGCTGCAGAGCAGGCAGCACTGGGGAAGCCCCAGGCTCAACAGCAGAGGGGAACTGAACAAAGGAGCTGGGTTCAGGAGCTCAGGATTGGCATCAAAGGCAGAAAATCAGACAGAGCTCTCCTCAGATGCTGGACATTGAAGAAGAGACCTTAATCCCTGTGATCCCTCAGCTTTGTACTGAATACAACACACATGGAATGGAAAGGAATACTCTTTTTGGTCCCCTGTCCTGTCCATCCCTCACCAAAGGTGCCACCTTTCACTTCCTTGTGACCCGCTTTAGTTCCCAGCCCCCCCAGCATGGCACACAAGAGCCAGCAGTGACCCTGGTCACTATGGGAGCAAGCATGAGTAAGAGCCTTTCTGCATACCAGTCCCTGGCAATAACTATAAACATCAGGTGTTACCACTTCCGGTAGTAAAGACTGTCTGCAATAACATGCTGCTAGCTTCAGAAAGCGCAGCCTCTAAGAGGAGATTGAGCTAGAAACTAAAATCACTGAACAGGGTTGGTTCTGTTTAGCTCAAACCAGGACCTGTGCTGGCTGCACAGCAGTGCTGGGGGCTGCGGGGCAGTGGCTGCAGCCCAGCCCTGTTCTCTGAATCCTGCATCGAGGCAAGCCCTCCAGAGGAGCTGTCTTTACAAAGCGGTTCCTGCATCTTCAGTTCTGCAGTCACTGGCTACAAATGAGAAGGAAATTATTCACATGGCGTCGACTGTCATTTTAATAGGGCTACTTATCACACCATTGCTACTGGTGTCTGCTATAGCAGCACTCGGGTGCCTAATTGTTCTGAGCACTGTACTAACACAGGGAAAGGTGATTCCCTGCATGCTAATTGCCTTTCACAAATTAAGGTGTATTTTCCTGTGGCTACAGAGTGGGGATAAAAATATCCCTGCACAAATGCACTGCTTCATTTACAGATACAGCAAAGGAAAAGTGATTAGTAGTGTGGTCCCTCGCAACCTGACAACAATAATTTTAGAGGTTTACTTTGAATAATTCCAGTCTATCTGTTCAGAATAGACTAGTCTAATTTCTAGAGGATGACTAAAAGATAGCAAGCCAAATAATTTTCCTTCCTTTCTTATGGAAGGGAACACCAATTAAAACAGAACTTGAAGTAAGAATAATAAAATCATACTTAAAGAAAATCAAGTTCACTTTTGAAATATTTGTTAGAAACAACAGTAATCTATATTAACAGAATGAAACTACTATTGTTTTCCCATCTGTGCGTAACTGGGCTTTACACCGAGGCTTTGGCAATGTTTCAGTCCACCTTGCTACAGTACCCTCTTTCCCAAAAAGGTGAAAGTGGGGGACATGTTGCTTTCAACATTCAGCTTTTCTACCTTTGGGCTATAAATTGCGGCATCGCTTCCCAGACCTCCAGCCTTCCTAACCTGGAAACAGAGAGGGCGCTCATCTCATTGGGATGATCAGTCAAGACAAAGTCAAAGCAAAGGCTTCAGGTTGGAATATTTTGGTCTGAAAGCATTTATGAGGTAATTCTGAAGGCTGAATTAATTCATTATAACCATCTGCTCACAGATAATTCACAATAAACAGGGGAAAAAAGGCCTAATAGGCTGTTTACTATGAATTGGTTGCCAGGTTGTGGGCAGAGTCATATCAGTCCTTGCATGTTTGCCTGCTCCAAGCACTTTGGGAAACATTGACAGGGATGGATGCTCTATTGCCTGACTCCCAGCAAAAGGCTACTGTAAATACAGCCAATGGGAGATTTTCCACATATTTCCAAGAGTGGTGGGGTTGTTCTTTAGTGTGAACCATGACAGAACCAAAGGCTGTGCCACCACAGACCTGATAATACTAAGAAGATTTGTCCCTTGAGCATAAAACCTTCTTCAATAAACAATTAATGCTTTCAAACACACAGTAATTGCTGCGCCTACCACTCTTTAAAAAGAAAAAAAAGGGAGGTGGGGGCTTCAACTCTTCCTAAATGAAGAAAAAGAAGAATAGCCATCAAGTTTTGTCCCGTTATGCTTTTTGTTTCCCAGCTGGTAAACAATTCAAAACTCATTATTTGGTCAACCTTGTTTTTTTAAGTGGTTAGAAATTGTTTGCATTTTAGATTTCTGACTACATAACTACCTTTCCTCATGACAACTTTTTATTTTAATTAACATAGTTTTCCATGGTGCTCCTTTCTCTGATTCATCTAACTACAAGTGATCACAAATCCTCTCGCCCTTTCCTAGACTGAACAAACAACATCCTTCTGGTCTTCTCCCATATAATACTCTCCACATCTCAGTCAGTACCTCCTACCTGATCCAGTTTTGTATCTTCTTTTATGTACTTGACTGATGAGGGATAACTCTTAGGAGTTATTTGTATAAGGGCATTATTAGAACCATAGCTTTCAAAATACCTTAATGTTTTTTCAGTGTTTCCATCTGTGGGATGTGTGTAGAGTGGCCTTGCAGGGTAGCACAAGCTGCAGGTCTGAGGATTTACTCCTAAAGCACATGGCATCTGTGAGGACTGTGAGGACCCAACCATGGCAGTTAACGCTAGGAGTGGGTACTTTAAAAGCATTGAAACTCAACACTATCTTCTTCAGGCTTCTGTTCTCTCAGTATATCTTCTAATTATATATAATTTTGTGTTTGAAAAGCGCAGGGATAAATCTTTACAAAAAAACCCCACAAGACTTGTAGAAGCGGAAGTATTATTTTCATGGCAATAAAATAAAGATTTTCTTTAAGACTAACACTGCATAGGCTACTATTATACTGCAAGTCTATCACAGCTGTAGTTTGTAAAACTGAATGATTTCTGCACCTACATTTTGTAATTTGTACTGCGTATTTTGTGTCTAGTCCTACTAGGGGGCAAGATATTCGGCATACATCCCATTTATTTTAGTGCATGCATTTGGAGTTTTCCTTTAAGATCAAACATGGTATTTTAAAGAGGTTTTATTTTGCTAGGGAAGGGTTTGCTCAGTTTATTTGTCTTACTATTGGATGCAGGTTTCAAGAATTTATAAAAGATGATTTTAATTTTTTTAAGCAAAAGATCAAATATCATTTCAGGGAGTTAAACACCTCTATCGGAGACTATGAAGACACCATCACCAAAATTCTGGACTGGATCTACATCTTTCTACAGTCCTTTGCATTTCTCATGAGCAGCACATTTAGACACTGTCCCTCTTCCTAGATGACAAGACGGATGACAGCGTAAGATAAGACAGTGGAAGAACAGCCCCTCATCACTCCTAACACCCAACACCCTTGGTTAAAAACTGCTCTTTTCAAACTGGGTTTTTGCAGAGCAACAAAGAATTGCTTTATTTTCTCTGCTCCAGTGAGGAACAGGCCTGTGTTAATTTATCTGGGATAAACATGCATATAGTCTACATTGTCCTCTGCTAACGTTGTTGACTGTTGTTGGCCCTGTGCAGTGTGCTGTAGATGCGGACGGCTACCGACGTAAGGAGTGTTAGAAAGGACAGTCTTTGCTAGCAGCATGAAGTAGCTCTCACTCTTTGTCTCCCTGCTATTTTCATTAGGTCTTATTCATGTGCCCCTGAGAGGGAGAGAGTCAAAGTCATCTGCCTGCTGGTTATTATGCTGTTGCACAAAGAGGTTCTTCAGCCCAGAACAGGAGACTGAAAACAAGTCTGTTGACAAATTATTGTGAACCATCCTACTCCTATTTAGAATCACTGCAGCTGTCTGAAGCTGAAGTTAACACCCCCATCTGCATATTCTCCATGCGTTTTTACACCCGTAAATAGAACAAAAGCTCCGTGCATGGAGGTCACGTATCAAGAAATTCAAGCAAGTCTTGAGCTGTCTTAAATAGCTTCTTCCAGTATTGAAAATTTGTTTTAATCATGTGTAAAATAGTCCTACCTGTTGAGTGCGATTTCTCCCTCCAGGTTGGTATCACAAAGCTGAACGCATCATTGGCCTTATTATTTTATATTAATGCAAGATTATGTCAGAACAGGTACAGAAAAATACTTTAGCTGATTGTAGTCAATGGAAAGGCAAAGACACTGCTACTTAGCATATATCCTGTCTCATGGACTTTTCCTCTATATCACAAACCCCAAAACTGCTGTACCAACAAATGCACAAATTTTCCTATGTTCTGGAATATAAATATATTCATCTTCAGATGTATACTGGGGATAACAGGACATCACTATCTTCCTGATTAACTGAAAATGAGTAAATACTGCAGTTACTAATTTTTTTTTTAGAAACAAAATACCTAAAACCTACCAAATGGAAATGAAATCTCTCCACTGTTATAGGAGCAGCTATCACTGAATAGCTGACTGTACATTAGAAACTACATCAACTTTCTAACACAGATTTGCTTCTGATATATGCCTTTCTGGACTGACATGATTCAAAACATTTTATCACATGCAAATCCCTACACTGAGGAAGGAAAAATCAAATTCATGGTGCAAAATCAGTGAAAGCTAGTCAGCAATATGAAGAAGAGCATCAGGAGTCATCTTGAAGTGGAGTTTGCAAAGCAATGCTGATTAACAGGAGACAGATTTCACTGGCTGTATTAATAAGGCAGGCAATTATTCCCTTCTCTTCAATGTTGGTAAGGCCTTGTTTGGAATAATGAGTACAGTCTGGGGCCTGACACTCAATATTTTCTTTTCTTTGGAGATTGGGGGAATTTTTGCAGAAGGCTTTAAGAAAAGCTTACAGAAATATTTCTCAGCGCTGGAGTAGATGAACTTGTTCTTGCCTTAGGGTTGGACTGAAGACTCTCCAGAGGTCCCTCTCAGTCCTATATAACACTGCTTACATCTGTGGATATCAAGGTTAGTGCTCCTGGTTAAAAATAATTGTAAGAGAGAATGCCAAAATTAAACTAGAAAGCTGCTTCTGTACTAATGGATTTTTATGCATTGACCTAATGCTGGTATTAATGATTGTTGCATTAAGACTTTTCCCAAAGATTTATACTTTACAACAGTTTATAAATGGCTGAATACGCTTAAATGTTCTTAGATTTTAAGATCAAAAGCATGTATCCTCACTACAACCTCCATCTAATGATGCAGATAATTTTCCAGAACTTCATTATGAGATGACAGCCACATCCTTCCTGAAAACAAAGAACTTTAAGAGGAAAAGAGCAAACGTCTTGCTCATCGCACTGGTGTTTCATCTCTGCACTAAGGGTCCTTCTCTTCAGAGCTAATTGTGAAGAAATGGTTTTGGCAGAAATGGATGCTCTTCCCTACCCTGGGAGAGGATGATTTCTGCAGCAGTTAATGTGCTAGCACAGAGCTAGTCTGCCAGCATAACCAGAAACGGGGGCTGACAGCTCTGCATCCCGGGGAGTGCATGGCCTCGCGCACGCAGGCCTGCCCCCGGCTTTTCGGGGTCCTGGGAGAGGCCCCAGCCGCCCCTGGCTCACCTGCTCCGATCACGCAGCAGCGCCGAGTAGAACCCGGGCTGAAAGCCCCTCTTCTGATCTGCCGGCACTGGAGCAGCTGCAAGAGGTGAGGATGATTCATCGCTTGCCTTTGGGGTTTTACAGATGCAGCTCCGGCTTTCAGCGAGGGCAGTGCGGGCGCAAGCCGAGCCCTGATGCTGTCTGAACACACCCCAGCCTGATTCAATTAACAGGTATAGGACACATTGAGTCTAATTCCCTCTTGCAGATCTATCATCCAGCTCCTCGTGAACAAGCTCCCTTTTAAAGGGGCATTAAGTCAGCCCACGCATAGTTAGACCTGGAGTTATAGCCCATGAGCACTGGTGAGTAATATATTTTCCACATTTATCTACGTGTGGGTTTCAGACTATCAGGTACCACAACAGCATAAGGACTATGCAGTTATTCAAACCTGTTAGTAGGAGATAATCACAGTGAGCAGTGTACTAATTACTTACAGAAAGTAGTCTAAGCAATTTTACAGACTAAATACTTGTGTTTGGGAACTCTTTAACTACCATTACCTGTCAGCTTTTCCCTGATGCATCATCAACTTCAAACAGAAAATTAAACACCCAGAAGGGACAAAAGCACATGTGGATTGAGACTGCAGTTTACTCCTGGAAAGCAAGCGTGCCTTCCTGGCACACAGCTTCTTGGATGTCCCTCCTTCTGCAGGAAGTACCCACAGATGGCAAGAGGCAGGAGGACAACAGAGTTTGTTTAAGGAGCGAAATGGTACCAGCTGTAGGGCAGAAGAATGAATCCCAGAAGGCAACAGAAGTTGGGACCTGAGAACATCCAGCCTAAACAAGAACATAGCGTGCGCAGCAGCTGGGCAACAGAGGACAGGGGTTGGGCTGGTTTGGAGGAAATGTGGCTCATCCTTGTCCTCAGGGCAGCACCAGCAGTGTTCTGATTTCTCAGCAGAGAGTCTGCAGGGAGACTGAGCTCTCTCAGGCAGCTTGTGTGGCCACAGTGTCCATGGGAGTCTTCCTTGGTGGAGACACAGTAGCCCGAAGGTGCCTTAGACCAGGATTCAAAACAGGACTCCCGGATCATCTCTGACATCCCTCCTGCCTCCATTGTCCTTCAAACAAACCACAGAGATCCACATGCTCACGTTGGCTGCCCTGATTCCCAGGGCTACAGGCAAGCTGCTCATTTCATGGGTGCACTTGTGCAGATGTCTAAGATCTCCAGCTATGAAATTATTCATATTAAAATTCTACAAGAAGAAAAAGGTTGAGTGGGAGACTTGCTATCCCAGATTTATCAGAGGAGAGGTTTGAGCTAAATTAAAGGGAAGATTTTGGATAAACCAAAGACATAACCAGCTCCTAGGAGATCAGAGCATACTGTATGCTGTGACCAGGTGGAAAGGGCTTCACCGATTCTGTTGCATTTAATGCTCAGCTTCTGAAATCCTAAAATGGCTTCAGGGGAGCTTTCTTCCAACTGATGGCCATCCTGCCTACACCACAAAGCAGATTTCACTTCTTTACCTGCATCCAATACCCATTTGCCAGGGGAAATCCTCTGTTTCCTGTATTTCCCCTGCAAAGAGCTGCTGGGTGGGATGTGCCCCACCACTATGCCCTGGGGTGGATCCCCTTAATCTGAAACGCAAGCACAGGGAATATGAGATGTGGCAGATGAAGCCTGCAGGAGGGAAAAGACTTGGGGAGATGAGGGGCCCTACAGCATAATTTCCACCTAGAAAAGTTTGTGGTCTAGAAACGCTGCTGGGTTTTCTTTGCATCAGCCCTCGGGGAAGGGCTGGCAAGGGACAGCTCAGCTGCAGGCCTTAAAGGATGGGATTTATCACCCCTCAGCCTCTTTCTCTGAAGACAAGGATGTTTCACAGACATGCTGAATACAAAGAGCATTGCCAGCTATCGAATAACTGTCCATCCTGAAAATCAAGTCAAACTTTTGTTATCTTCCAGGAAAGATGAAATCCAGAAAGGCTTATCAAATGTTATAACAAAATAGGTGGGAGGTTTTTGTTGAAATGCAGCACACATTATCATAGCCCTCCTAGAGTCCACTGAGCAGAAGTGGTCTAAAACATTCTAGATATCCCAAAATCTGCTGTGCTCAGTGTGAGAGACTTTTGCTTACAAAGAACTCCAAATCCAGCATTTCCTGTATAAAAACAACAAAGAGCACAAACTCCAATTCCTCATATCATCTTTCTGGACCTGCAGCTGCTTTGACACTGTTGCCAGAAGGTGCAATTCACAGTCACCCAAGATGAAAAAAAAAAAATTAGCCCAAACCTCACAAATCAATACTGCTGCCCTGATGATCTGCACCACTCTAGGTGTTTCACAGAGATCCCTAGGTGAAACAGCAAAAAGGGGAAAGTACAGTTAATACATCCCCCATGAAGTGTGGCCCAGGCGGCAGCTTTATGGTGTTGTTATGACGATTGTTCACAGCAATCGAGCTCAGTGAAGGCTTTTGTGTTCAGCACACTGCATCATCTCCAGGGAACTTCCTTTACAACACTTAGAAATGAGAAAACAAGATAACTTTAGACTGCATAACTGAAGGGTGCAGGAGGAAAGCAATAAAATAACACTGAATTAATCCATTCATTCAAACGCCACAGAATTGTAATGCATAGATTTAATGAGTTTGGACTCTAAACAGCTAAACAAGTGAAAAAACAATGTAAAAAATGTTATTACCCCTTCGCACCCCACACCCAGCTCCTCTGCTCATCTCCCAGGAACAGTTGCAGGCAAGGCTTCCCACATTATGTAGGTCAGTACCTACTCTAAAACTCATCTGTTTTAGTGAAAATAGAGGGCAGGCACTGGAGCCATGTTCCCCAACCTCAGCTTTTCACTGCCACATAGTTGGAGACTGTTTTGTTATTTTTTTTCCCTGGTGCTCTGCATTTCGCCCCGGAGTGCAGCTGCGCTGTGCAGGTCAGGCGAATGCGCATCCTTGGAGCTGCACGCTGGCTCTTATCGCCATGCTGCATTGCTTTATCTTTATGGCTGCTGGGATAACTGGGAACTCACAGTCTAGACGTATGTGCTACTAATATTTTTTATAATTATATGCTCTACTATTAATTTTTATAAGTTATAGCTTGGATTAGGTAAAAAGAGCAGTACGAGTACTAAGACGCTGACGTACAGTGAAGTTTTCAATTACTGGGAGAGCAGTGAGTGGAGCTGATTTTTAGGTAGCAGCATCCCATGATTGCCATAAACTCCTGGCTAAAGGCAATAGTGAACATTGCCCCTGGCCAGGCACACAGCAGCCACTGGGAACCCACACAGCCAGAGGCACCTCAGAGCAATTCCTCTTCACACGCAGGCATGCTCTGCTTCACCTGCCTGGGCACAAAACCTCTCTTCCCACAAAAAAACCCCAACATGTACTCTCCCTTCCTGAGAAAAGGGGGGACCATCATGGGTGACATATAGGTGATATGACATTTAGAGCATGAGGCACTCATATTTAAGACTGGTCAACATGGGATAAGAACCTAAGCAGGACAAAAGAGGAGGAAGAAAATAGGTATGTTTTTTTTGCACACAATATTTGGCAATATCTGCTTTAAATCCCACATGTGTATGACAGGAACGCTATGGTTGTTGCATGAGGATGGTTGCTCAGTGGTCCCATAGGGTAGAGACGGGGGCTCTTCATCATATCACTGCAGTGCTGAATCAGAGCCAGAGCCCACAATTCACCACGATGGGCTCGTGCAGGGCTGGCACCCGCAACAAAACTCCTGTAGCATTTTCAGCAGGGGCAGTTATAGCAACATACAGTGCTGTGGACAGGTTTCTGGGTAATTGAAATTCCCCTACCTTTTGAAATAGGTCATTTAGTCTTCATTTTTGTCTGGTACAGGCTTATAAAGGTAGCTC
Source organism: Apaloderma vittatum (assembly GCF_000703405.1). NCBI lineage: Eukaryota > Metazoa > Chordata > Aves > Trogoniformes > Trogonidae > Apaloderma > Apaloderma vittatum. The sequence goes on from NW_009699536.1 coordinate 61,787, forward strand.
ATTTCAGCTTGGGCAGTGACTTTCACACAAACTGAAGTACCTATAATCTGCTGACATGAAAAGTGTTTATATAAAACAGATGATTCCATGCATACAGCAAGTTTATTTAGATAAGAATTGGTATTCTTGTACACACCATAATGTGGTAATTTCCTCCACTGGCAGCACGATTCTCTGCATGTATATGGGGCTTGTGTGTTGAGCGCAACAGGGGCAGCTTCTGTGAGAAGCTGCTAGAAGATTCCCCCATATCCAATAGAGCTGATGTCAACTGGCTCTAAGCTGGACCTGCTGCTGGCCAAGGCTGAGCCCATCAGTGATTTTAACAGTGTCTCTGTGATAACATGTTTAAGAAGGGGGAAAAAACCCTGTGCAACTGCAGGCAGAGAGGGGAGTGAGAATATGTGAGAGGAACAACTCTCATGTATTCTCACTCCCCTCTCTGCCTGCAGACACCAAGGTCAGTGAAGAAGGATGTGCTCCAGGTGCCAAAGTAGAGATTTCTCTGCAGCTCATGGTGAAGAATGTGGTGAAACAGGTTGTCCTGCTGCAGCCCACGAGGGTTGATGGGGGCGTAGAGGACTACCTGTAGCCCATGGAGGACCCTAAGCCAGAGCAAGTGGATGCCTGAAGGAGGCTGTGACCCCGTGGGAAGCCCACGCTGGAGCAGGCTCCTAGCAGGACCTGTGGCCCTGTGAAATGAGCATCCCAGTTAGCTGGTAGGACTTGTCACCTCGCAGGGGACTCACACTGGAGCAGTCTGCTCCTGAGGGACTGCACCCCGTGGAAGGGATCCACGCTGGAGCAGTTTGGGAAGAACTGCAGCTCATGAGGAGGACTCACATCAGAGAAGCTCAGGGAAGACTCTCTTGTGGGAGGGATCCCACACTGGAGCAGGGGAAGAGTGTGAGGAGTCGTCCCCCTGAAGAAGAAGGAGCAGTGGAGGCAATGTGTGATGAACTGACCACAACCCCCACTGCCCATCCCCTTGTGTCAGCGTGGGGGAGAAGGCAGAGAATTCAGGAGGGAAGATGAGCCCAGGAAGAAAGGAGGGTTTGGGATAAAGAGTTTTAAGCTTTGTTTTTTATTTCTTATTATCCAATTCTGATTTGATTGGTAATAAATTAAACTAATTTTCCCAAGTCAAGTCTGTTTTGGCTATGACAGTAATTGCTGAGTGATCTCCTTGTCCTTATCTCAACCCATGAACCTTTCATTTCATTTTCTCTCCCCTGTGCAGCTGAGGAGGGGAGTGGTAGAGCAACTTCTGTGGGCACCTGGCATCCAGCCAGAGTTAAACTATAACACCATGCCAGGGGGAACTCACAGTAAGAAAAGGGTGCTCCACTGGGGGTTAGTTCTGGCCTGCTGACCCCCAGCATAGCTTAGGGAATGGCAGTGGTCCTGAATTTTGGAAACTTCTGCAAGATGGGCATTGGTTATTAAACCTCCAGTTTGACATACACCCACCTACTCAGTACAGCACTCTGCCCCACACCACCCCCATGAAAAGGCTTGAGGGGACAGAGACACACACATACCCCAGGGCATCTCTCCAGCTGCCTCATGCATCATCCTCACCAGAGCCTCCGAGGCTTGGTGCTTATACCTTTTGGAAGTTTGTAGTGCCACCAAAGTCTCTCACCACAGCCTCTGTCACGGGTCAGGTGCTCACAGGGTTTTAGCACAAAGGACTGAGTCCTTAGGTTAGGCTGGATTTCAAACACCAGGCAACATCCCATAATAGAAAATGTCTCACATACACGCATGCACAAAATTACTTGCTCCGAACTTTGTCACTGCCTGCAGCAAAATGCTGCCTGGTCGGCAAGCACAGATGACATCAGGGAAGCAAACCTCACGTTGCTCATTCCAGATGCATATCTTTCAAATAATTTGCCAGCTGTATAATCTACTGCCCTAAGAAGGATTATTTATAATCCCTAGGGACATTTTGTGAAGTCCCAAGGAGCAGGCAAGGACACAGAGTACCCAACAGATCGGGGAAACCAGAGGTGTGGAGAGGCTGTGAGTGATCTGAATTATCTGAGATTCCATAGCCCCGTGTGACAAGATAAAAGCTTAAAACTATGTTGAAAGGGTGCATTAAGAATAACGAGATCTACGAAACTACATAGAATATTTCGTCCATCAACTGAACGAAGGTGAATAAGCTTGCAAATCCTGGAACTGAAGGTTACTCAGATCTGGGTTTTTAAAACTAAAAGTTCCTCATTTTCACAAATTTAATTTCGGTTCAGCTGGCTGGGATATTTCTGGTGATATAGAATCACAGCATGCTTTGAACATTTCCAGGAATGGGGCACCTACAACCTCTCTGGGCAACCTGTTTCAGTGCCTCACCACCCTCACAGCAAAGAATTTCTTCCTTATATCTAATCTAAATCTTTCTTCTAGTTTAAAGCCATTACCCCTTGTCCTATCATTGCATAACCTTGTAAAAAATCCCTCTCCGTCTTTCTTTTAGTCCGCCTTTCAGTACTGGAAAGCAACTAGAAAGTCTTCCCAGAGCCTTCTCTTCTCCAGGCTGATAAATCCCAACTCTCTCAGCTTGCCTTTGAAGGATAGGTGCTCCAGCCCTCTCATCATCTTTGTGATCCTCCTCTGGACCCGCTCCAACATATCCATATCCTTCTTGCGTTGGAGGCCCTCATCCTGCTGGTATCATTTGGGTGTACCAGGCTTTCAATCCTTGCACCCAAGACACCTTTAGAATTTTAGCTGCACCTCAGCACAGCACGTTGCCTAGCGCTGTGCTGGCAGCAGAAAAAACCTGTAACATAATGGCAGTCCCCCTCTGGTTTCTAAATATAGTTCAACTCTCCTGGAGACTTAAGACATTTCTGGATTATTCTTACAGAAGTTAATATCGCTTCAGTGCAGACTGCTTAAAAAAAAAAAAATATATACATACATGGAGGTAAACACACTCAATGGAGGTGTGTCCCTCGACTCCATTAAAAAGATGTGCCTACTGGACTGTGAAGAGCAAAATCAATTCTGCCTGAAAAGGCTCTTATTTGTGTGGTTTTGGTGAGAAACTCTCAGAGAGATGGGAAAGGTGTTATTAACCATCACACTGATATCCTAAACAACCTTTCTCTTTACTGCCCTGGTACGGTACTGCTGGATGCTGTACCCCTGCCCCGACATGTCTAAATCATAACGTAGAGTTTAGGTTCTCCCCTAGTGGGATTTACCTTGGTTTGTGTTCACATGCTACTGGGTACAGCTTGGCAAGACCTTTAAAACACAGAAATATGAGAACTGGTGTTTAACTCCACTAACACTCACTTCCAGTGTGTGGTTATTAACTACAAGTAATATTGCTGCTGGGAGGGGGGTTTGCTTGTTTTTAAATGAAATATGGTTTATACTTCCTAGCAGCAGGCGTGATTTCTACTAAGCACTATATTCTCACCAAAATTAGAATAATTTACTCGAGAGCACACATAGGTTTATCTCAAATCCACATCTCTACCAGAAGGTGCATATTTATCCCAGTACTTCTAGGTAAATCTCTTTGATTAAATGAATCCTTTCCAGGAAAGCTAAAGTTTCATTTTGATACTGTCTGCAGGCTAATGAAAATAACAGAAATACCAGTCTTACCAAGGAAAGAAAGAGTCGAGAGATGGAGAGAGCAATTCAACACACTTCATTTACAGAAAACAAAGACGGTGTTGTTTTGTACAGTATTGTACACGGGTTAGTGCTATCTTCATCCTGAACCATTCAACCTTTTCTCTTCCCAGTGCTTTCTCTGCTTTAGTATCTCCCCACATCTATTTCCATCTACAGACAGAAAAGCCTGTCCTGACACACAAGCAGCTTCTAGCCTCCAGGTAAGGCAACCAGCCGTTGTACACTGCCTGACGGAGCAGTGAATGCTTCTCTGTCCTGAAGGGGTTTGGGTTTGTTTTCAAAATGTCTCATATGTTAATGATAGATTAAAGGAATAACCATGGGCTCATCCACATGCGGTCATGTAATCCATTACTGGATGACTGTATCGCTTAGGGGGAACACGCTCTTTTCCCCAGTGGTGAAATTTTTGGGAGTTTCCCAAATTCTCCATTTCTTGAAACCCTTTGGGCTTATGGCTCTGCACAGGAGAGGAACTGGAAGGTTCAGTCTCTAGAGGATGGTAGCTGATTATCAAGCTGCTCCTTGGCAGCAGCAGAGCAGCTCATCCAGCACCTTGCAGCTCTGTGAAGGGAAACTGGCCCCACTGTCCCTGATCAGCAGGGCAGAGAAGCTGCTTTTTATAGCAAGACTGTTTCTTCCTTTGTACATCTGCCCAAGCTGTTGCCAGCAGACATTGGCAAGGATTTCAATAGCTGTTTTGAATCAGTGCCTGACGAAGGCACAGGCAGGTTGAGCCTGAACATCCTCTGTGGAGCTGCACTGAGGTTTCAGCATATTCCTGGTACATCTCAGCCCACAGCCAGAGCTGCACTTCCCCATGTATAAGAGATAAGGGAGCCTGAAAATACATAAGTGATATAGAATATGTAAGCAGTATGTGTAGCCCCTGCCCATTGCTGTCCCCATGAGGATCTCCTTGTGCCCCTTCTACTGTTGCCACTATTATGTCCAGAGTTGTCCACATTTGCTTCTGCTCTGCATCATGCTGTCCTGTGGCTACGCAGCCTTCACTGGAAAACAAGACTGAATGCAAACCAACAAACCAACAAACCAAGAGCTTGTATTTCCCTTTCAGAGTGGGACTCCATTTTCCTCAGACCCTGAGGAGAGGGGACTGCTTTGCGGCAGATTGCTCTACCTTGAAGGAGTTAAGGCCAGGTTAATAACATCATTGCCACAGTCGAGAAGTGTCACTGGCAGCTAGAAAAAGTGACAAATTTCACACCCTGAACACTGAGCTTTCTTCTGAGCAAGTTCCTGTGGCTTGCTGCTCTCTCACAAAAGGAAACGTACTTTGAAATTTTGCTGGCTGTGGAAGGCAGAGGGTGGGGAGGTGGAAGCATCTCAGTCCCAGCTCCTTCCCATCTCAGAGGGAAATAGCTCAGCTGCAGCTTCTCCCCACCGACACGTACCATGTCCCCATAATTCTTTGTAACCACAGGCAATGGTTTCAACTGAAACAGTTATTGCTACGTATCCAGTGCCAGGGCAAGACTTGTGGCAGCAACAACAGCATTAGTCAGTGACAAAAGAGTGGTCACTCCTTTCTGCCAGCAGCTGCTGGGGCTGCACAAGAGCTGAGAGCAGATGAGAGGCTTCCTGCTCAAGCGCAGAACAGGATAAAACCAAAGAAACAAAATGGAAGATTAGAAAAAAAAGCAGCAGCAGCAGACTACGAAATCAAATGGGTGGCTGTATGCATCTGTGGGCATTTGTTATTCCCTAAAGCATTTAGGGACTGCTTTCCCTAAAGCAGCACATCAAGGGGCTGGATCAGAGTCACACGGGGCCAGACCCTGGGTGAGGGGCTGCCCGCTCAGCCCTTGGCCGGCAGCGGGACAGGCCTGGGCTGTGTCGCTGGAGAGCCCACAGCTCCCTACAGGGGCCTTTTATCAAAGCTGCAAGATTGGGAGCACTGACATCACCTGAAACATCACGAGACTTCTGATCCTCCAAAATCCTGTTTCTCTTCCCCATCTATCCTATTTCTCTTTCATGTAAAGTATAATAATCATAGAATGGCCTAAACTGGAAGAGACCTTAGAGATCATTTAATCCAATCTCCCTGTCATGGGCAGGGATGCCTCTCAGCTAGATCAGGCAACACATAATCTCAAATGATGGCTTAAAACTCCAGTTTCTTAAACCATTGATACATTTAGCTAAAAGAGCAGGCACTAGTAACTCCTTTGCACCACTTGGTGCTTAAAAAGACAGGTAAACACAAGACAGGAGGGTGCGTGCCACAGCTTCTTTAGCCGGTCAGCTAACACTCACCTGCCTTTTTTTTTTACCTAAATGAAGGCCAAGATTATTTACTCACATCTCTGGACCTCCTCAGCCAGCCTCCTCTCCTCACTCTGTTCCTCCAGCCCATGTTGAGACTAGTGCCGCTGGTTCAGACGTCTTCAAATTCTTGCAAGACAAACCAAAACATTTTCCTTCATGTTGTCTGTTATATTTGGAGTAAGTGGCTTTTGTGGTTATTAAATGCTCCCATGGTGTGCTGACATTTAACCATCCCTACAAGCTCTTTAGTTTACATTGCAGACTGTATGCTTTTTAGTATGACATTATCCCTTAATTCTTTTAATGAATTGTGTGCTTTTTGTAGTAAACTGGACAGTAAATCATACAGCTTCTTTACAACTGGTTTTACAAAACAGGCTTTAAGGATAGCACAGGGAGAAGACCACATTATTAAAAAAGAGATTGGCAGTTCTGTTACTGCCTGCAATTTTGAGCTGAGCTCCTACCATCTATTTTTTTCCATTTCCCTGACTTCCACACTTTTCCAGGGGCTCAGGTGCATCAGGGAGGCTGCACCCCATGCACACGCCTGGCGAGGACCACTGGCCCTTCCTCCCTGCTGCTGCCCATCACCTGTGCAAGTACAAAGTTCCTCTGCCTCTGTGATTCCCAAAACGTGCACGGCAGGTATTTCTCATATAGTTGGAGGCGGCACAGTAAGCCTGAGCCTAGGCTCAGCCGGGCAGGACAGATGTGGTTGCAGGAGACACAGCCAGTGGCTGCAGCCCAGCCCAGCTGGAGCAATTTCAGCTCTTTCCAAGCAGAGCTCAGTGAAGATGTCCTGCGGATGTGGTGCAAATTAATTGAGCAACATAGGTACTTTGATGATGCTGTAATGCTTGGTAGAGATAATTAATACACTTAGCTGTGCGGAGAAACTGCTGAAGATTTGTATTCCCACTGCAAGAATCAAGCGGAGCAAGTTCTCAGTTTGTGAAGCACCTTACAGTGAAGCTCCAAGAAATATTCTGACTTTAATAGCAGGGCTGGGATGCAACACAGCACACTCAGCTGCCTGTGCAGGCTGCCCTGCACTGACACCCCACACCTTGGGGTATGCAGTGGGGGAGCCAGGTATGAAAAGGGTAAGTATTTTGACCAAAAAAGCAAAGAAATCCCAGGACACAGAAAAGCCTGCCAGAAAATCCTGGGAGCAGCCAATCTGCAAGCCTTTAGGTTACCAGCAATGCCCAGAGTGCAGGCAGGGAAAGAAATTGAAACACAGAGTCCTGTTGGATATTCAGAGTGGGAAGATTACATTCCCTCCCAAGAGCAACAACCCACACCCTTCTTTGGCCCTTGGCAGTTGGGGAGTCACGAGGAGGTGGCAAATTTGGGGAGACATGAAAATCTGACTGCTTCTCTGGGCTGTGCCACGCAATACCACTGTTGTATCGACCAGATTATAGAGCGTCCCTGTTCAGCCTGCAGCTGTGTGTATTACTGATGTAATTGAAAGCCAAGCCAGAAAGAAGATTGAAAAAAAAGAAGAAGAAAAAAGAAAGCACGAGAGAGAAAACAACACGTTTTAGTTTTGGCCTATGACACTTGGGACATTTTATGACAGAACAAGTGGGCATTTGTCTGGGGTAGGTCTGCAAAGACAGACCAGCAGAGATGCATTTATTATTTATCCAAGCTCTGGGGCTAGAGAAAGCAAAAGGCTTATGTAAACCCCCAGTTGGGATTTCTAGCTCTTCACTTAGACATTTGCTGTGCCAGCTTCGTGTGGAGACAGCCCACTCAATTAAGGAGAGAAAGCAGAAAGAATTCCTTCATCAGAGAGTGGGTGCCATTAAGCACCTGATTTTGAGCTGCTCTCGTGTAGCAGAACCATAAGTTTCCCCAAAGTGGGGAAGGGAAGAGCCCTGACTACCTACTGCTGAAAGGAAACTGCAGGTGTTACCTCTGCCAATACAAAGCCCTCCAAGGCCAAGCAGCTCAGCTCTCTGCTTGGAGGGGGAAGGAAGGAAAAACGATGCTTCTGCCCATCCGGGGAGGCTGCCCTGGCAAGGGCAGAGGACAGAAGGGCTGCCTCAGGTGAGTAGGGGCATTCCTTCCCCTTCCCTCTCACTAAGAGGGGACAGTCATAAATCCTGCATCCACAATTAAAAGTTAAATTAAGGCAGCCCATCCTGACTATTTACACTTGGGTCCCTCTCTCTTATTTTTGGGCACATACTTTCCATAGGACAGCTTGGTGTCTGGTCTATAACACTGTGCAGCGATGCACCCCAGGTCGGTGAGATGAAGATGTACATTGTTTGCCCTTTGCATAGCAAGGTTTTGAGAGAAGTGGAGTCTCAGATCTTAGGAACAGTCATATGAAGCGTCACAATATTTTCGTACTTAGCTTTGTAAATGTTAACTCACAGGAATTCAACCATATTTTAATAATTAAAAGGCTTTTGCTAATAACACCAGCTATGAAACGTTACGTGGCCAAATGAAGCTCACGTTATGTATCAAAGGTCAAAGAAGGAAATAATTTTTAATTGAATGTGCAAATTGTACAAACTGTCTATCTAGATGTCAAGAAGTTCGAAAGCAAAGATGTGAGTTTGGTAAGTCATTCCAGAAATCAAAAGACATACATCTATCCTTTAATTAATTAATTGTAATTAGAGGGCTCTCAGAAGCAGCAGGGGAATCATTCCCAACTGCACTGGGAATTGTAGCCTAGCCAACAGGAAAATGGCAAGAAACCATAAATTTCCCCTTGCAGGCTGTAGTTTGAGCTTTGAAGGTTCGTTGCTGTTTACTACAAATCTAGCCATTCTCAGTTTTCAGGTAGCTTCAGGCACCACACTTCTGCATTCCAGCTATTTATTTTGTGACTTTAGAATCCTTACGGTTTCCTCCATTATCTCTCACCACAGGTGTAAAAACCCCACAAAACCAAAATCTGACAGGCCACGCAGGGGAACAGTAAAACTGACTACACACGATGTGTTGGGAAATGCAATGAACTAAGCAAATAGAAAGCAGGTGGTACATTTTCTTAATTTCTTTCATCTACATTGGGTGTTGCTTGGAACAGCATTAGGTAGGCATTTGCTAACAACCGTGTGTATTTGCAGCAGATGGTCCTCCATTAAAAATGAGACCTCAGACAGAGAGCTCCGGGAAGCCCTTGAGGGACTGAAGAAACTGTCAGTCACATATTTATGTCTCCCTCCAGAATTCAGTTTATAAAGCCAGCCCGCATGAGCCAAATGAGGACGATAAGCAATTCTCTTCTATCTCTGTCCTGCCGAGGTACTGACCCTGCACCTGGAGTATGTCTTCTGCAGCTTTTTTCTTTAGCCAATGTTTGCAAAAGGGCAGTGATAGCTCCTGCACCAGCCAAAGAGGGGCCACAAATATATCAAGATAATAGACAAATAGATTCCTCACAAAGAGCATAAAATATGAGCTAAGACTGTAACAATGACATTTCTATTACATTTCAATGCCTAAGGAAAGCTGGACTGTGATTGCGTCTCACCTCCTAGATTTCCCTGTGCTAGATTACAAATGCATTTCTAAAACCTAATTTCAATGCACTATCTTCGAACCTCAGCTTCATCAGACATGGTAGGGAACTGACAGGCATCATCTAACTCTGCACAGAAGGGATCTTTGTTGTTTAGGATAGAGAGTAACCCCAGTTCGCCTGGAAAAACGGGAGTGCAGAAAGCACCTCCTGCGCATCACCAAGTATGGAAGCTAGTTTGAAAGCAAGAAAGTGTTTTGCAGTGTCATCACTACGGTGTGACTGGAAATTTAGTCTGGCTTGCTGGGATGCCAGAGGACCCCTCAGTTTTGCAGACTGCTGCACAAGACTTTGAGGTCAAGCCCTGCCCCACAGCCCCCTCCCGCACTCCTGCCTCCTTTAGGACAAGAGGAAATGTGCTCAAGTTGCAACAGGGGAGGTTTAGGTTGGATATTGGGGAAAAATTCCTAGACTTGAAGACTGATGAGGTGTTGGAACAGGCTGTCCGGGGAAGTGGTGGAGTCACCACCCCTGGAGGTGTTCAAAAAATATGTAGACGTGGCACTTTAGGACGTAGTTTAGTAGACATGGTAGTTTTCAGTTGAAGGTTGGATTTGCTCTTAGAGGTCTTTTTCCACCTTATTAATTTCATGATCTCTCCAGCTCCACCACTCATACCACTGTCACTCATCCAACACAACAGAAGATAACCCCAAAAGTACTCCAAGAGATTAAAGAAAGGGTTATTGACATTCGTCTGGCTTTCGAACACAGCACTGCTTGTTTTAAGGGTCTTAGCAGCACAACATGCCGTACCATGATTTCGCATGTTGGCAGAAGAAAACTCAATACACTTTGAAAGATTTGCCAGTCATAAAACTAGGGCAGGTGCCAGGAGAAGGTTTGCCTTTTTCTCCTGTCACTGAAGTGTCCTGGGAATACACATTTGTCCCACTTGGAGTTGACTCACAGGTTGTGGCAGCGAGGGAGAGGCTCTGTTCCTGTGTGCATGTACAGGCACTCTCTATTTCTTCATATTTAAGATGGAAATAATCCTACTTACAACCTGGATGAATCATTTTAAGATCTGTGGGTAAAAACCCAAAAGCAGATGACTTCCTGAAATAGACAGATTACCTCCATTCCAGGGTACAGGAAAGATTCACTGCTAATCAGGAACCTCGGCTCCCCTGAGCACACACACTGCATTGCTGCTCCCACACCAGGACACTCTTAATTTGTGAGGAGCCTTGGCCTAAGGTTTCCTTTATGGAAGCCTTTCTATAAATCAAAGGGGGGAAACTTCCACAAATCATCTATCCCCAAGCTCAGTGTGGTACATGACAGAGACATCTCCTAGCCAAAGGCTCAGAAGTAAAGGACATTGTACAATTTCCTCAATTAATGGCGTGTAGAGTCCCACTGGCAAATCTGGTTAAACCTAAGAGCTACCAACAGATGATTTTAAACCGTTCCTCGTAGGCATCTTCTTTCCTTAATACTTCTGACTTCCAGACTCCAGCCCTAAACTATTATTTCTCTAATACAGCACGTTCAGAAAAAGCACACAAGGGCTGCAGAAACATTTGGCTCTCTAGCTGCTTGGTGGTGATATCTGAAATGACATAAACATTCCTCCATATTTTTTGGCTAAGCTGTTTACAATAGTTCCACGTGCCAAAACGACGCAGGTGTGCTTATTTAAACACTTCCCTGTGGTTTCTTTCCAAGCTGACACTGATTTTGGGTAACAGAGCTTTCCCAAAAGCATCTATTGGCTGTGACAAGGCCCCTGACAGTGGGGTGGGGCAGTGCAGCAGTGGTGCAGCAGTGGTGCAGGGAGGAGGAAGATTGGACTCCCTGCAGACACTGCACCCCACGGAGGCTGGCAGGGAGAAGTGGGAACAGACAGCAGAATGGACTGCTCATTCATGGTAATGAATGTAACTTCCCACGGTACAGCTCATTTCCCTACCTGCACAGGTAGATGTGTGCGTTTTTAGAGCTATCTCACCAGCAGTGGTGCAGCAGTGGTGCAGGGAGGAGGAAGATTGGACTCCCTGCAGACACTGCACCCCACGGAGGCTGGCAGGGAGAAGTGGGAACAGACAGCAGAATGGACTGCTCATTCATGGTAATGAATGTAACTTCCCACGGTACAGCTCATTTCCCTACCTGCACAGGTAGATGTGTGCGTTTTTAGAGCTATCTCACTCTGATGGTTGCAGCACTTTGAATATCCTCCTCCAAAGCTGCTTTCCGAAGTTAGGTTATTCATAGAAAGCCTGAAAAAATTTACACACTTCAGCAGAAGGCATGTCTGCTCTGCGAGTAGCACCACACAGAGAAAGTTGTTATTGAATTGCTGTAACATTGAGCCAAAAGTACTGCATCAGGCTGCAATCCCATCATTCACACCCTGCAGCAAGGAAAATCATCCCTATAACCTGCACTCTGTTTTGTTTGTTTGTTTTCTTTAACAGTATCTTTAGATAGCATTACTAAGTCAATAATCACCCTGTGGATTTAGACCTTTGGGTAATCCAACATAGATTATAACCAGTCTTAGTGCTCTCTTACAAGAAGCAAAGGGTTCACTATGTCCTAGAATGTTTGCATTAAATCAAAATGATCTAATGGTTCAGAGCTGACACCATGTTCAGGGCAAAGATCTTTACTACTCAACTTTGAAACATTCTTGCGCCTAGCAAAGCTTTTCAAGCTTGTGCTCTGAATTACCCTGCCCCGTAACAACCAGTCTCCTACCTGCAGGCCCTGAGACCCAGTGTCACCACACAGCTCTCACTCTCTGCAAAAATATTTTCATCACAAAAAAAGCCAGTGGCTTAGAAGCAGCAGCAAAATACAGAAAGCAAGAAAAGGTCCTGTGCACATGTTGCTTTATATTTCTGCCTTGAACCTGACAGGACCTTCAGGATGCCCCGATGTTTTCCTGGCCTTGGGAGCTCTCTATAAAGAAATGTGTTGAAGTATCTCCCCGTGAAGCTGTGGGGTGTGTGCAGGGGCTGGCAGTGGGATAGGCACCACTGGCCTCAAGAAGCAGCCCTTCTGCTGCCCCACACAACAGAAACGTTTCAAAGGAGGGGCATTAGTAAAGTCAATTTTGCAGAAGAGCTGCCGCGTTGTTGACGAAGCCAGGGGTAAAGTCTGAGTCATCACCACACACCTCTTGCAGATAACAGGCTTGATATGCTTCATTACTATCAAAAGCTCCAGCCTGGTTGCCAGGATCCATTTTGCAACCCAAAAATGTAAATGCAATTTCCCCATCTAGTGGTCCAGCGGAGTAAAAAAGCCACTTACTCTGCTGCAGCTGCTGAGGGAGTCGCATCTGGCAGGGACATCTCCCAGCTGAGTGCTCACCCAGCCGCAGCTCTGCACCTGCCCCAGCAGTGGGCAAGAGCAGGGGAAGAACAGAAATGAACCCTACAGCAGGCTGCAGACCTGCTCAAACAAAGCTTTAAAAAAGCAAAGCAAAGAAGAAAAGATGCTTTGCGTGCTCCAAAGAAAAGGGTGTATAAAGAAATGCGTTCCTTAGGCTGATGCAGGACTAAGCCCAGTGCATTTTGAATCAATCAAGAAACTGGCCTCCTGAAATATCAGAATTACCTCGGAAACTCTGACGAGCCATTAGCTGTGACAGCAACAAAGCAGCTTCCTAGAGCTCAAATCCTCATTCACTGAATACAGGCCTGACAGCCAGTGTTATTGGAGAAACACACCAAAAATAATAAACTAAATCCCTTTGGTGCAGCAACTTTCAGCTGCAGTAATCTGCATGTTTCCATGGGCCGTTCGTTGCCATGATTCTCCTCGTTCTAATGGGATGAAAGCAATGCGGGGTGATGGGGCAGCAGTGCCTGGCCTTTCTCTCTCCTCTGCTGCCAGCTGGACTTCTCAGAGGTTTTTAAGGAGCAAAGGATGGGGCAAGAGCAAAAGCAGCCTCCATCCGAGGTGGTGGTGGGGGAGCTGTGCCCCTGCCCGTCACGAAGATACAGGGTGGTAGCAGCCACCCTCGCTGTGCTTCCCAACACACTCTCTTTGTGGCAACGAAGGTGAGAAGCTGACTTTTGGCAGTACTGAAGAAGCAGAAATACTCCCCGCATGGGACAGGGCCCAACAGGGAGACCCCAGCCCCAGCTTGCCTCCGGCCACTTTCCTTTTCCTGATGCCTGGTCCTCACGGCACAGAAACTAAACCCCACGCCCGAGGCATGCCATCCATTTCCAGGCTCACCCCAAGCCACAATCCGTTCTCTTTGTTTTCCACTTTGAGTGGAAATATGGTTTGAAATGGATACTCCATAGCAGTTGTGATTAAAGGTAGTTATGGCCAAGGGAATTTAATATTACACGTAATACAATCAAACTCCCTCGATGCAGAACTGGACCAAGCAGCCCAAACTGATCCCACTGGTATGCAGGATTTCTGATTTGTTCACTTTTCTTTTGGAAAGTGTAGTCAGGGATGTATTTTTTTGCTTAACCCATTATAACTCAGAGACTTCCTCCTCTCCATCATTTTGCATCAGCAGCAGAGAAATGGTTTCTTATTTCCCATTTTTTTTTATGGATTTTCCATAGGGAGCGTCCAGTGCATGAAAGAATGCGATACACCCTCTTCTGTTACATAAAAAAATCCACTTCTTTTAAACATATTGCAGCTTATCTGTTCCATGCGGTTTACATGTAATGCTTGGTGTGTTAACAAAAAAATAATAATTCATAGCTTTATAGAGAATGAGATATTTCCATAAATATCTGATTTCATTTTAAGAGAGAAAGTCCAACTAAACTCACAAGAGAAAAGAGAAAACAAATCAGCCAATTGGATCCTGTCTATGCAAGGCTTTTATTTAGGGCTTTTCTTGACCACTCACATTAATGTAACAGACAGCATTTCTTCACAACAGACTTTGGTTCAAACTGGCCATAGCTGGAAAATAGTTTGATACCTCAACCTCAGCCATGTAAAATATTTTACTGGCGACTTTAACAAGGGAAAATCCCCTTGGGGTGATCTGGTCTGTGCAGCCAGGGAAAAGAAGCTGCTTCTGGCCCGTGACTCCAGATGACTCCGGGTCTGGAGAATGTGAAACGTGTATGAGACATCAGAGGTGGGGAGCAATGGGCATCAAAGGGAAAAAATTTCCCTGGCCAGCACATACTCCCCTGAGCTGATCCTTATCCCCTTGATGAGCTGTGCTCATTCCTCACAGGGAGGACTTGGAGAGAGAGAAAGGGAATGCTGCCAGCTATCTGAGGGGGAAAGAACAGCTAAATCTACATCTATTTTGTTGTAGCTGTAAAAAGGACAAGACAAGCTCTTTCAGGTTTTATTATTATTATTATTGGAAGCAGCAGAGGCTGGGGGCTTGGGGAATGCAGGGATAGGGTGGTGAACTTAAAGTACAGGAAGGTAATGATGAGTTGGGTTGGGGTTTTTTATTGGTTTTGTTTTTATTGTGGTTTTTTTTTAAAAAAAAAAGGAAAGGATTGTATAAACACTGCAGAAGAGAAATTAGAAGGAGTTCATTCACGTCTAGGGGAAACAGCACAGCAAGCTCAGCTGTGGAATGTCCAAGCCCAGCTGAAAAAGCACCCAGCTAAGCACGCACACAGGCACAGGGTTCCAGGAGTCCCATCGCTCCCCAGACTGGAAAGTGGCTTGAGAAAAGGGAGTTTCCATTGCACTCAGCTTTCAGGGACTCCCAGATTTTGTCTCTGTGTCATTTCCAGCATCCTCAATACTCATTGTCCGTCCTGCCAGCAGGAGGTGAAACCCCTGGAAAGAGATGTTCCCCCTGGTCACTGGTCTGTCAGCCTGGATCACTGGGTGGTTTGCACATTTTAAGCACAAGGCAGCTCTGATTTCCTCCCAGTGTTTCCCTCCTTTACTGCTAACTGTTAGACAAAAGCAGGATGCTTTTCTGGAAAGCGCTGTCGAAGGGCCATCACCTTACACCTCTGAAACCATCACAATCTCCCCTCAAAAGGAGGCTTCCTTTCCTCCATCCCCTAAACAGAGGAATAAATCTTTCTCAAACATGCTGTTGGATTCAGGAGACCCAAACCACTCTCTCCACAGAACATAAACAACTTCAGAGAGCAGCCCAAAAACTTTCCCACACTGAGGTTGTCACCTTCTCCCCTCCCTTTAGGAGGACCACTCCAAAACCAGGACAGAAATTCGGTTTTCTGGCTCTCTCCCTTTCCACTCCTTCATTCAGCATTTAACAAAACACGACTGTGTGCCAAACACAGCGCAACGTCTGCGGAGAGGAGATGCATCTGGGGCGGAGGAAAGCAGGAGCCGCAGCTCGTTTCCCACAGGCCAGCTCCGAGGACAACGCTCTCCCTGGGCCACCGAGCCTGCCCAGACCACAACTGGGGGCACAGGGCAGAGCATCCCAGAAGTTGGGCTCTGCTGGCAACCGCCAGCAGGCAAAGAGAGTGGAAAAAAGGCTCCACACGGCAAAGACCGATACACGATGGGAAGCCTCGCCCAGAACGCTGTGGGTCAGGCCCCACGGAGCCATGGCACCCGTGTCCAGCGGCAGCACCCAGTCCCAAATCAGGCAACCGCCTCTCCTGCCCTCCACTTTTGCTTTTCAGTTTATCCACCGCAGTGCTAAGGGTCACAGAGATAACTTTCTCTCAAGAACCGAAATGTCAAGAAGAGAGAGACGAGAAGGCCTGGGCTGGAGCCTTTCGCAACAGGAAGGAGGTTGTTACAACAGTAATTTACTGTGGTAGGTTTTGCAGCGCGATTGCAACATATCATTACACCAGTTTTATCCTTTTCCATTTGGCAGGCGCCGATTCCTTCCCCCTGTTTCTTACAGAGTGCAAGCCAGCAGGGCTGCGTTTCAAATGGTTTCAAACTCTGCCAATGACAATAAAAAAAAATAACTGAAAAGTTCTCACAATTGCATTAGCTTACCCAAAACTAATACATACTTACATACACACATATAAGCAAAAAATACACGTTTCAGCCAACTTGAAAGGGCGGCGCCAGAGAAATGGTGGGGTTGGTCTTTTCTCCCAGTAGGTAAAGCAAACAAAAGATAGGTTAAGTAGGAGCCTGAAATGAGATGGGCTGTGCAGGTCTCCAGACAGATAAACTCAAATGCTTTAGTACTTTCCCAGCATAGAGAGCATGTGCCCTCTTTGCAAGAATTCTGTGCGCTATGAAACATGGAATCAAAAGTCACAGACCACAGGGACAGCAGAGGATCAACATTGTATTGGTACCGGGGGCAGGAAGCATATAGAAAATAAAGTATTTTCTTGTGATGTTTCTGCCCCTGCCCCCAGGTTGATCTTTGCTCTTCCTGCAGATCGATAGAATCCAGCAGTAGGAAGTACCGAGCAGTTCATTACTCAGCCTCTATTTGAGAGGCTGAAATGAGGATTTTTGTTGTTGAGCCCTTTATTTACATCAATGGAAGTAAGAAATATCTTCTATTAAGTCACTAAAGTTTGGGAGGGGCAAAGTTGAGGAGAAAGAGGAGCTCTCCCAGTCTCTAGGGAGCTCCACAGCTCTGCAGCAGAGGGACTGAAAACCTCCGTGGGAGAACCTGGAGCCGCGAACGAAGAAAGAGAGCTGGGAGGGAAACGGGGCTGTCACTGCCTCCATGAGTAGAGTGACGAGGGTGGGATTTGTTACACACAATTTTATATTTCTTCTAAGGCAGTTATATTTTCTTCTAAGGCATGCTTTGGAAGCATGTGGCAGGATGCTTCCTCTGATGCTGGAACCATTTCGATTCACGTCTGGCTGCTTTTCCCAAAGAACAGCTTTACTGCCAACCATCATCTCCTTGCAGAAACTACTGTTCCTTTCTCTTCATGAGCTTCAGTTCAGGAGCTGGCAGCACACAGCACAGATTGGAAAAAGGTGAGAAACACAGGCCAAGGCTCGGGCTTGGCAAAAGAGAGGTCTTCACGGTGGGGTTACAGACCCACCACCTACAAGAGCCTCTGTTGTTTGTGCAACAAATGAGGGGGAAAGGCATTTTCTTGTCTTGCTGTTTTCTGGAGCCAGCAGGCAATGGGGGCAATATTTGAGCGTATCCCTGGATGACAGGGAAGTCAAAATCCTCCTATTTGTTCCTATTTAAGATCCTATGACTTGATTCCTACCTGAAAGCAAGGCATTACATTAATCTTCCCATCTAAGTGGTGGGGAAAGAGAAAGAAGATATCAGCTCAGATTAGCTCTCATTTAATGGAGGTTACTCCTGAGATATTTTCAGAGGATGATAGAAAAAGACAATATATTGCTTTCTTAATTAAGGAAAATAAATTGCTGCAGGGTACTGAGTTTATCTTTCTGAGGAGCTGTCTGCAATTCCACTGAACCACTGTGATTCTCAGCAGTATTTATGCAATCTGTGAAGGAACTTAATTTTAAAATGTATTAAAGAAAATATTTGTGACAGTCACAACCATTCCTCAGTTTAGGTCTAAGTAATTAGCAATTAACATATAGCCATAATTCTGTATTTGTGTTCTAGATTTTAAACTTTAGTTGAGCTCAATGCAATCAAGGAATACTCATTTCTAAAACATTTTATTTATAACTCTCATTCATTGTTGTACCAGACTTGGAAGGAGTGGGTGGAGTAAGAAAAGAGAAACAGAGAAGAAGCCACTAATCTTTTTCCCAATTAAATTCTTGTTTATGATTTCAATGAGGTGGCATAAGTCACCATGACTAATAAAATAATTTGTATTTTCTCATATAAGAATGTGAGGCTTAGAAAAATATTTTCATTAGAAAATGAACTTCAATATCTTGTCAGAACAATAAACCCATTCTTTTAAAGGTCAGCTATTACACTTTCCATGAAAAAAAGGATAATCTTATTAATCCTAAGTGACTTCTTCAAACGAAACAATAAATGACTTATTTCTTTCCATCTGCTGCATATATTATCAGCAAAGCATTAAAGAAAAGCAACTCTAGTAAAATACCCTCTGAGGGTTTTTTAAATGTGGATCAGCTCAGTACAGAATAGCAAATGCATCTGTGTGGTCAGTGGAGTGAACAAATTTGCAGGAAACAAATCTGCCGAATTAATATCTTCACAGTAAGAAGGAAAAGCTTGTATGCTGTGCAGTATTTCTGTGTGAAATACATTTGAACATGAATGCTTTTATATGAAGATAGATCCTTTGTTCAATCATGGAAAACTATTTTGTAGCTTATTTTGCTGCTTAAATTTCATAAAGCAAACAGCCTACTCCCTCACGGTCTCTGCGCTGTGGTGGGCCCCACTTCTCAGGCACCTGGTCAGCTGCTCTTGGGCACGAATCCCAAAAGCAGTTCCTTGAGGAGCTAAATTTCACCCACACAGCAGAATGGGTTAGCAAAAGTGAGCTTGAATGTGAGGGGAGTGAATTTCATTCCGTGTGTAACGATCTGGAAAAGGAAGACGGAGACTCACTGTGTTTTGATTATTGTCTTATACAATTCCCAGTTCACTGAAAGTGAGAGACTCTTCTGCAATAACTTCTGCTCTGGTCAGCCATTCAAACACCATCAAAATATTCATGTCTTTATTATAATACTACAAAATCTAAAATGCATTTTCTAAAAATAATTAAAAATTAAATAAACTGTGACATGTTTCAAGAGGGTTTTTTATATCAGAAGGGTCATTTCTGATTCTTTAAGAGAGCTTATTTTAAACACTATTCAGTCAACCACTGAATGAAAGCTCATAAAGACCTAAATCTGAAGAAAATAAATATTTAATGAAACAGTTTACTGTTCTTATTGAATGACTGGGTTTTGGTATAATTCTCAGAGTGCATTCAAGCCTAGTAATGTCAAGAGAAAACTGAGCAAACAGAAGAAGCTGTGAACATTGACTACAGTTAACTAATGCCTATAGAACAAAAAGAAAAATTCAAGCAGATCTAAAAATACCACCAAGTTTGCAAACCGTAGATCACCTCAAATGTATAAAATTCTATCCAGTGCTAGATCTCCACCGAATTAAGTAAATCCCTGACACAGAGGAAGCGTGGGTTACTAACACTAAGAAAAGTCTATGCAAACTGATTAAAAGAAAATACTGACAGAAAGTTTTTGAGAAAACTCCAGCAAAAACCTTTATGCTGGAAACTAGGCTTGACCTAAAACAAGATACCGTGTTTTAAAATAAGAATGCATGCACATGCTCCCAAATTCCAGAGAACTAAATTGGGAAGTGAAAGGGATAGATAACGCACTTCACTTACTTGACAAGATAGCAATAGGAGGATCCTTTACTTGAAACAAGACACATAAGGAAAACCTTACCTGTTGGTCATCGGGGAGGAAAACTTCATTGGGTATATTCATTAGTGCCGCAGAGCACACATTTTCAGACAAGTTTCCGTAACGACCTTGCCAGCTCTTTCCTAAAAGGGCAGTAGCTCATCTGGAGCACATCCCAGACAGCACCACTGGAGCTGCTTCCTACCACTATTGAACTTCAGCTTCTATGAGTGAAAAGTCCCTGCTCTTTTCTTACCTAGCTGCTCAAAATTGTAAGAAACACATCCCCACTACCCTGAAAAATTCCAAGTAACATCTCCTTCAACCATCTCAGATGATTTCACGTCTTCAGCAAACTTTGTCACTCAGCAGTCACCTGTTCTCCCACACAGCTGGGAGCTCATTGAGCTGTGGATTGCTCTGGTTTCTCAGTGGACACCTTTTTCCCATGTGAAAACTGCCCTTTTGTTCCTCCCTTTTTTCTACTTCATCTATTTGCATTTATTAATCCCTTAAAAAAAATAAAAATCTTTCTTGTCCTATAGCAGCTTTGTATCTATAGGAACACGAGCTAGGGTGCTTAGAATAACTTTTCTACACGTCTAAAGACATTAAATGAAGTAGGTTGTTTTGTTCTTGACAACATCTTAAAAAAATGATAGCTTATTAAGTATGACTTCTCCTGGTGGGAGCTGTCATTCCTTTATGATTTTTTTCCTTTTTATTACACCATTCCACTTCTACAAAGCTTTTGACATATCTTTTATATTTACATTCTGTTTTAAACTGGGCATTTCTTCTCATGCAATGTAGTTGTTTGTTTAGATCTGCAGCATTTATGTATGAAATGCATCTACATTTGTGTATGTGCTGTGATTATCAGTAGCTATTTACTTGCAATATTCTTTGTGATTTCTTCAAAAATTTTATTATACTCTACCATTATATTCCTAAGTTACAGGATTTTTGTTACTTCACCTGTTTATGATGTATCATCCCGATTTGTGCAGGATTCCATGTGCAATGGCTTCTTCTGTTCAGAAAAAAAAATAAAAATGCATGTAAGTCTTAGTGGTGTATAATGCCACCAGAATAATTATAGCCAGCCAGGCCTGGCTCAGCTAAAGTTCATCCTTCTTGTGTACACTTACTCCAAAAACTACCTTGCTTCGTAAGAAACCTGAACTCTGCATCCTAGGGCCACCTTTTCAACTAGGTATCACCTTTTACTTCTTAGCCTCAGCTTTGCAGTGGGTCCCATCCTGAACGTCTCTGCAAAAGCACCCTCAGCACGATAGTGCAGCATGAGAAAAGCTCCCCTCCACCTCAGCTGCATAACGTTCACAGACAGAAATGGAAACACAATTAAGCCCTTAGATGTTTTCATAACTGTGAGGTGAGAAAAAAAAAAAAAAGCAGCATAGATGAGCCTTTCTGATCTAGGAAGCTGCTGGCATAGCAACAGCAGAGAAGAAAATTGGAGCAGAATATATTTCAGCAGTAAATCATTATTTTTAAGGAGTCTGTGGGTAACGCTTCTGTGCTCTGTAGGCCCCTTGACAGAGGGCAGTTCGTAAGGAAGGAGGAAGACTGGCTACCTGGCACTTTGGAATTAAAATTTCCAAAGTCTCACACAAAAAGCGGATTTTTCAACAGATGATGCGGCATCTTCCTCACTACTGAGCATGAAATGCTAATTGAAAACAAGGTCAAGGTGACTCACGTCTTGACGAGCAAACAACATATGTTCATTAAAGAAAAATATTGCCAAACAAGCTTGATCGTATTTTTTTAAAAGAAATTGAAAAAGTTAAAGACTAAAGAAATGAACTAGAGACAATTTAATGTTTATGGATTTTAGTAAGAAAAGTGATATACTGCTGTCTGATACCCTGAGGGAAGCCATTAATTAAGTTGGCTTGCTCCAAAATGCAGTTAAACTGATACAAAGCAGCCACAGATCTTCAGAAGAAAAGTGTAATCATAAACCAGAGCCCTCCTAGCATCTACCAGAGCTTTGACAAAGCAAGGTTAGGTCCTTCTGACCTGAAAAGCCAAGTTGGAAAAGTCTGTTTTCAAGTAGAGAAGGTGCTAAACACCCAAGAGGCAGCAGAAAATGAGACACCTCAAAATGGCAGAGCTGGTAGAGCCAAGTTTGTGTGGGACATTGCCTACGTTAACATGCCTGGGGAAGAGGGAATCTAACTGGTACTCTGTCAACCTTCAGAAGCAGCCACAGCAAAGACAGTCTGGCTGTGACAGCAGAGAACAAATTACATCCTGGTGCACAGGGTGATGCTACAGCCAAGTAACTTAGAAACTGGGCAGCTACTGTCGTCTTACTGCAATGATTTCTGGTCCAAGGTTGCCAGTTAACATTGTTGAACGTTACCAATTTGCGTATCCAAGGTCTAACGCTTTCCCTCATACATGTGTGCGTATCTCAGAAAAATGGATTTAAGAGTTTTGGCCTGTGCGGCTGTCATCGACCTCGCAGTCAGCAGTCAGTTGCCAATATTCAGATGCCTGGCAAAGAACACTCTGCCTGAAGGCATACCATTGAAGAATGAATGGATGAACTCAGCTATTAGTACCAGTCCCAAACATCTGGAGACTCGTTTGTTGCTGAACTAAAGCCGAGTCAGTGCCTGAGCTGGATGGCAACTGGCAAGCCCACGGGAACAGGTTTCCCGATCGGAGCTGCAGAACTTCTGCTTTGTGGTTGCAGGAGAAACAGGAGGAGGGAAAAAAACATTTTCATCATTTAGGGATTTTATTTTCTAGCTCAAAGAAAATAAGGAAATACAGAAACAGATAAACGGGAAATGAATGCTATATTTTTCCCCCTAACTTGAAAACATATTTTCTATGGTTTCTAAGGCTTACACTAGCTTATACTGCATTGGAGTTTTAGGGGCTTAGCATGCATTTAACACGAAGATTTTTCCTGAGTGAAGGAAGTCACACAATCCTGCTCTCAGTGACAGGTTTTACACTCCTAGCCTACTATCCAAAGCCTTTGACACCCGATTTACAGCGAATCAGCAGCGCAATAGGGATTTACAGTACTTTGGGCACAGAAACATGCATGGCAAATATCCTCTTCCCTTCCCTGTCGCCTGTAGGGCTTCTCTTTGTCACCTGGATGAAGCTTTGGCTGCAAACTGTTACTCTGGACCACTGCAGCCCCCCATTCCCCAAACGAGGGGGTGCTGTGGGATCTGTGCCATACCCACAGAGCCCGAAGCCTGAGGGGACTTGGGGCCAGTTTCCATGTTTCAGGGAAAGGGCTTGTTTGTGCAGGGCAGCACGTCTGCTCTGTGCAAGCTTTATAATTGGGATTTTTCAGTTTGTGGTGGAAGAAGAAACTGACTGGGCAGTCAGTTCTCTGCAGGTGCCGGAGGGGATGATCACAAGAGGCAAGTTCATCCTTCTGGGAGGGGTTTCCCCAATAGTCCCAGTCGGTGAGGAGGGGGAAGGCAAAACAGGTCCTCTGGGCAGCCACAGCCTCCGCTGCCCCCTCTGAGGCTGTGGCCATCCCTCCACTGATGGAATTGTAATCAAAGTCGGGATCACCAAACTACAAGATTAACTTCTCTCACTTCTTTCTCTAAGGCTTTGAATATTTTATGTAAACCAGAACACTTTAAAGTGTTCAAAACTTTTTCTTTTTTTGTGACATACCTCTAACAGGCTTTCATTAGAACAGAGAAAACCGCTACTAAGACATCTGTAAATAGCTTATTCCTTATCCTAAAGATATCATTTCTTCCTGGCACATGCAGGAATGCAGTGTCAAGTCTATGAAAGCTTCCCAACATATGGGTAAAATAGGACAAAAACCAAACGGACCAGAAACTTTTTGTGTGAGAAAGAGTATACATAATATTCACAATTAGTTTTTATTTGCAGGGTTGTTGTTTTTCTTTTCACAAAAAAAGGCTTGTGCAATTTCAATTATCCTGAGTGTTTCAAGGGAAGGGAAATGCACTATAGGAACTTATACCAAAGTCCTCATGAAACACAGCATTTTGCATTCTCAGCCATATTATGAATGATAATACGAGTGTCCTGGCTGATAACATGGGAGTTTGTTCCATCCTTGACACAATTTCTGAAAGCTTCCCTGAAAGATCAGGGTGTTTTCATTATCAACGGTAAATGTTTTTAGAAGCTGTGAGATGAGCACATTACTGCAGCCTACAATTCACAGAAATCTCAAGCAAGAAGAGACTTCAAACTTCAAAGTCGCTCTGAAGCTTCACAACAACCACCACCACTGCTCTCAGCAGCAGGTCAGGATTTGACCCCAGCACTGAATCCTGCACCCTGGCTTACCCCTGCTCATGCCCAGCGATGCCACACTGGAGGCAGGTCCTCCAAAGCATGTTTGTTTTACAAGCAAGTTTAATTGCTAGGAAATGCCCGTCTGCTCAGGAGCTACTGCTGCTCAGGGCTAGGGTAGAAAGCCCAGGCACACCTGCAGCAAGTACAACTCCAACAAACTGCACTACAAAGGTCTGTGTAACCGGATTTAGGTTCCTCACATCCTTACTCGGTCAAAAAAAGCCCACCACCACCTTTCAGAACTTGCTGTGTCTTTGCAGGCCCCAGTGCCTGTGCAAGGAACAGGCAGTTGCAATTAATCAAGCTGCTATTCATCTACGCGACTCACATGGAAAGGTGAATGAAAATATTTTGATAATATTGTTCCTCAGGCAAAAATCTGCTAGTAAGAGCCCATTCCCAGCTCATATATAGGCAGAAACTAGTGAAGTCATACTTGGTAGAGATTCTAAGCAGAGAAAAGCTTCTATGAGCCCCATTCCTCAAGCTTTGTTTTGTTTTGATTTCAAAACGATACGTAAATTTTCTAATCTGAAAAGTCTCCATTAAAAACCAAACACACACAAACCATCAGTCATGGTTCTGGAACTTGTAATAGTTCAAAATCATTTGGTAAACGGCAGTAACTTACAGGGTTGCTGAAATTTCCTATCGATGGCTTAGTCAGGCTATCGTTCTCCCAACATGCGCTGACCAAACTGTTTTGGAAATGTTCACAGGAAAACTCAGACAGAGCTGAATTGAAGAAAAAAAAATCAAGCCACTCTCAGATTTACTGAGGGTGGTTTTGTTTAGGTTGTTTATTTTTTTAAAAAACATAAAGCCTTTTGGCAGCTTATTAAATGTATCAGTTTATTACATTAAATTTTGTTCTGTTGCCTCTTATGCTGCTTTACAGTAAGGACGATAAAGTGATGGAAACGGTCAGTTGCATAAGAAAACCCTCTTATCTTATAGCAGCAACATCTCCTAAAAGAAGTGGATTCATTACTGTGGAGACAAATCCTGCATTTTCCTGTGAATTAAGCACCTACGTGGTTTGAAATCTGTCTGGCAAGTTTCACACCTAAGTAGAGAGGAACTGAGAAGAGATTTATTTTTTCTTTCCTGCTTTACAGGGAAAAAACCTCTTTATCCTTAGAGCCATTAGTCACATGGTTTGTCTCATTTATTTTCAGGCAAATTTGTTTTGTAAGGAGGCCACCAGGAAGGTGGGGAAAACATTGGTGTAAGTGGGTTTTTTGGTTTGAGGGTTTTGGTTTTCTGTTGGTTTTCTTTTTCATTTTATATATATAATGTATGAGTGTTCCCTGGGACCTGGTGAATTAATTTTCCTTTTGTGGTATGGGGACTCTGAATTATTATAATAGGGATGTAAGTAGGAAGAAAGAACACATTTGATTTTGCTGGAAGGACCGGAAGAAATGCTTGAATGTGACCTGGTGTTTAATCTTTCTTGGAGCTGTAAATTGCACTGCAGGACTGGGAAAGCCCCGGAGGATTTGCCCTGCTCCCAGGCAAACAGCAGCTGTGGGGTCCGTGGCAGCCCCTGCGCCTTAACAAAGCACCCAGGTCCTGTAACAAAACCTCTGCCTTGCACATGTGCAAAATGCCAGCTGTGACAGCACGTGGGAAGGACAGAAGGAGAGGGGGAGAAGAGGGGCAAGTCTTTTCTTTTTGGCCTCAGTTATACTGCAACACCATCCTAGCACCAACACTTTGTCTTTGCTGGGGACACAAAAGCCACTGGGGAGCTCTTGCCTGCACCTCTGCTACTTGCTGTGAGCTGAAGAGCCTGCCGCAGGCTGGGGGTCCCGCCGCTGCCCTAGGGGAGTCGCAACTTCCATTTATCGCCCTGGGGTGCAACCAGAGCTGAAAACATTTCAGAGAGCTCACAGGACTGAACTCCCAGATTTACCTCAACCCTGAGTCAGTTAAAGTTCTGCATCAGCGTCATGCTCTATACATCCCAAAAGAAACCTCCAAAACGCTAAATTTTATGTCCAGATCTAGATCAAACGCTTTGCAAAATTGTAGTTATCTCTAACTCAAATGTGGACAGCAGGAGCACCGAGCACTGCAGTGTGAGCGTTAGTCCCAGCTACAGAGGTCCTAAGCCCATTGGAAATCATTCAGGCAGACAAATACTAGAAGTGCGATGGCAGTTTTAGACAGATGGGATAAAACAGTCAAAGGCGAACAGACTCATGCATGACCCAATCAATTGGGGGGGGGTCAAATTCTTTGGAATGAACGTGGTGCTTTATGACGTGCCAAACAATTCACTTCTGCTTTGTCTTTATTTAGGTGCTGAACAAACCCCACCCCTATCACGTCCTGGAGCAGCAGCATATTTTCCTTGGAGCCGAAGGAGAAATTGTGTAGAATCTGAGAAAATTTTCTGAAAAACTCCCAGGTTTCTGCAGTCAGAGGCTGAGATAGCCCTGCTGATAAACCTAGGTGTGTGTTTTTATCAGCCACTCCATGGGTGCTGCCCTTTCCCTCTCACATTAGCCCTTCGCCCCCCATTTGGACTGGGGGACACAGGCAGATGTGCAGCTCCGCAGCGCTAGGGCTCAGCTCTCCTGCACGGACAGGCTGGCCCTGCAAACATAACACCTCGCAGTGTACCCTCTGCGATGCTGTCAGAAATCAATGTCAAGCAAAGCTGTGCCCGCAGACTTGCAATGGAAAAATAATTAAACCAAAAAAATAAAAATCAATAGTCTAACAGAGCCTGGCCAGTCCCGGTCTGCTAGAGAATAGCGGTGGAAAGGAGAGCTCGAGCACAGGGAAGCCATGGTGCAAAATCTACATTTTTGCAATAAGCAGAGCAGCAGGCTGGCTCAGCAAATAGCCGTGCTTTACAAAAGGCCAGACATCGAAAACTCACCACCAGGGAAGCCATCACAGAGCAGCACTGCTGAGGAGGAGCAAGATGGAGCATTTTCCCAAGGCAGGAGCAGCTCCGCTGAGCTTACAGGAACACACAAGATCCTGTGTGTCTCCGCTGGCCACAATAACATCTACTCTACTGACAGGACTTTAGCAAGGCACCTAAGACAAATATAAAGATATAAAAGTACCTAATAAAACAAAGCATTAGAGCTTAAATTGAACTGTGGCTGCATTTTACCTCCCTAAGAAAAGCCAACACATGCTGGGACTGGTTTCATTCTTGAGGGAAGGTTAACACCCTAACAATTACAGTTTTTCCCATGCATTTTTTCCATTTGTTCCTTTACAGTGGGAACAGCTGTAGTGACTTTATAGCTATTTTTCTTCTAGAGCATCAGAGCTCTAGGGGTTACATGCTGTCCTTCCTCAGAGGCATCACGATGTTTTTGTCTGGAAAAGCAAGTGGCCCTAGGGGCTGAACAGACCCCAATGAGCAGTAGCTCAGACCACAAAGGTTCCTCTCTTGCCTCACTAGCAAATCAATTCCAAAAACCAGAGGTTCTCCTTCACAGCCCTCATCTAAAGATAGGGTCACGCTTCGCTCTTCCTGTGGTGAGGGAGCGTAGCTCTGCTGACGGCAGCAGTCAACGTCTTCTCGAGGAGCTGCTTATTTTCTCCCCTGTCCGAAATAATTTGTTTATTTTGAAACAGTGACAAAGTCTCTGCCTGCTCTCCAGACGACGCTGATGCCGTGTCAGTGCAAAACATCCCCCCCTCTTCTGCCTGTCTGGCCACCCCTCCCTGCATCTGCCTGCCTGCGACGGGTGGGAGGAGAGTGATTTCCTTTTGCAAAATTATCCTTCTAAAACCTTACCTCAGTTGTTTCTGGACGAGCCTAAAATTGCATACCTCTTCCAGCCACATGCGTGTGCTGTTCTCTGAGCTATGGCTTCATTTTCTGGTCTGTGAGCACAACCCCAGAAGACAGCGCTCTGCCCGCGCCATCCCAACCGCTTGACATCAACCAGTGTTTCAGTGAGAGCTTCTCCAGCCATTCCCCTAGTGTGCACAACATCGACCTTCACCTTCAGAGCAGTCCTTGAAATGACATGCTAAGCGAGTATTTTTTCCCTTACATTCCTAAAATCATTCTGTATACCAGCAAATAAAAAGGAAAACCTTTCACAAGAGCAACTTCAGTCTGTTACATTTCCATGGATAAATTTGTGGGGTTTTCACCAAAACAGAGATTAGTACCTGAGAGAAGGAAGACCGGCGGAGCTGCCAAGCCCTGTAAGAAACTGTAAATGAGCAAAGGAGGTTACCGATACATTTTTCAAATATCACAGAGCTGGAAAATAGAATATTTAAGTGCTTCAGAGGACAAAAATTAATGGAGATTCCTATCTGAGCAAAGCCAACAGGGGAAGTCCTCCTTAAGAGTCAGGGTGTATTGTTTGCAGTCTCTTTTGGATATTATATCACAAGACACATGTTTTATTCATCATCACCTTCCATACATTAATTTACATGACAAAAGTGAACCAAGGCTAAAGCTTGAGCAGTTGTACACATCCACCAGGATGGGGCAAACTGAGCCCTTCCAGAGCAAAACACATGAGCTGGGCCAGCGCACAGGGGCCGTGCATTGGGCTGCGCTGGGCAACAACACATCCCAAAGGCACAAACTACTGATGTGGAATCTACGTACATCACTTACCACTCCCGAAATTACCCTCACTGGAAGGAGACAGCACTAGGCAGTAGAAGGAGGCAACTCTAGGCAACAAATAGCAAAACACTGTGCAGTAGAGTTGTCTTAGTAAATATATTTCAGATATTTCATCAGAGCAAAAGAAAGACTGCAAGGGTTGTTTTAGAGATGGGCTGGCTCTCATGCCAGGGTCCTGATTGCTGTCAGATGAGGACAACCTAAGTTGCTAGATTTGTGCACAGACCTCCTCTCCTCTCTTCTCTGTGGTTGGCCCATATCTGTCCGACAGCTCTGCCTCGTAGGAATGGCTTCCCCCCTCCCCCCCCCGCTGTCAGGCTCTTTTTGGAAAGCCTCTCCACACTGCGTGAGGATCCTTGTCCCCAAGGGAGAAGGAATCTGCCATGGGAGGGCATTTGGGCTCTGCACCCGCAGGCTTATAGCCGTGGTTAACAAATAAAGCTTTGCAGCCTCTGGTGTGCGCAGAAATCACTATAAGAAACGCTGTGCACCCTTCAGCAGATGGTGCTTCACCTCCTCCTCCTCTCCCCACAACGGTCTCATGAGGACTGTTCAAAATGCAGTTTTTGCATCCTGAGTGTTTCTCCCAGTTGAATGCAGAGACAACAGGATACTGCTCTCCTGAGGGCACACATAGAATCATAGACCGTGTTGGGCTGGAAGGGACCTTCCAGGGTCATCTAGTCCAACCCTCCCGCAGTGAGCAGGGACATCTTTAACCACACCATGTTGCTCAGAGCTCCATCGAACTTGACCCTGAATGCTTTCAGGAATGGGGCTTCCACCACCTCTCTGGGCAACCTGTTCCATCCCTGGAGATGCAGGGAAGTCAGGGCCAGACTTTGGCCACCTTCCCCCGCACCACACAGCCCATCCTCCTCTTGGCAATGGCAAAAGAAGACAGAAATTTAACACCAAGAAATGCTAAACCCCCGGCAAAACCAAAAGCCAACAGAACAGGCAGCCAGCAGGGCCGTGTAAGTATGCGATGCGTGGCAGCGTGCTGTCTTTTATTAAAACAGCAAGCACCTCACAACAGAACAGTCTCCAAAATGTTAATTTTCCTGCAGTTGATTAACTGTCCAGCATCCAGACTCGCATTACCTCCGAGACTGAGCACGCGTGGGAGAGAAACTGGCAGCAACCACCGGGAGCGAGTGCCAGTGTGTGATCATGAAGTGCTCTCACACCATGTTTGGGATTATCGCATTCCTTGGGGAGATGCCAAATACTCCTCCCCCCTCCCCAGTTTTTCGCCTCTTTTTTGGTGGATGGGGATTAGGATGAGAGGAAGTCAGCGCCGGTTTGTTTTTCAGCTGGACGCTCCTGCCCTGATTCTTTCAGGCAGGCTGACAGATACAGACAAACCACCTACCCCCTAAATGCTTGCACGCGAGGCTCTCGGGAGCCGCCTGGATGCAAAAGTCTCCATTTAGCAGAAGCAATGCCTCTCCAAAGCTGTCTTGTCCTGCATTTTAACACAGAGAGGTCCCTCTCAAACAACAGCACTGTTATTTTGTTGTTCTATTCTGCAGGCGAGGAGGGGGGCTGAGCTGTCCCCGTCTCCCAGAGCACGTGGCTGCCACACGGCAAACGTCAGCCCGTTTCCGAAGGCCAGCGTGGAGCAACAGGAACAGTCTCGTTCCCGTAAGTCAACACACAATGTTTAGAAAGGTCTGTGCTGTGGGAGGATTTCCTAATGCAATACAAGTCATCAGACTTAAAACACATGCCTGCTCTGGTGAAATTAATAAAGCAACAAAGCTGTGTAGGAAAACTGATACAGGAAAACAAGAACTTTCTCTTGATGACTTCATCCCACGGGGTCAAGAGCAAATCAACGGCAGCATTGGTTGGGAACGGGAAGCTCTGGAGATTTCTTGGAGAACTTGAAAGGAAACTTGCAGAGTTTAATAACAAAACCAACATTTTTCTTCTAAAAAAACCCCCTCACATCAATTTCCCAGCATTGTACCACAAGAGCATCACTCACGGGGAGGGTGTTGAAACCTGCATCATGAAGGAATGAGTGTGGCCTGAGACACTGAAGGGTTTGCTCACCTCTTTTACTGTGTGGACAACACAGGAACACACGAATACCATCATCTCCCCCACATGCCACATTCACCCATGTATTGTACTCAGACAATATTAAGGTAGATAAAAAAAAATGAAGTTAATGCTTTAAAATCCAGAAAAAAACCCACCAACCCCAGAAAACAACCCAACCACAAACTCACAAAACACAAGACATCACAGGCTGGAAGAAGCTAGGTTAAGGTTGCAGTGGCAATGGGAATTTGCCCCGACCTGCAAGGGCAGGCAGAGAGGGACAGACACCCCAGAGAGGGTCAGGCTGCCAAAGGAGGGCACTCAGGCTGGGTTCTCCTCACATGCATTCAGAATTAAAAAAAAAAGAAAAAAAGAAAAAAGACATTTATAAAATTAAATGGTGGATCTTTTTTTCCATGTTCCCAATATAACTATCAAAAGGAAGGTTGATCCAACTGCGTGGAAGCCTTCAAGTAATCTGCTGGAGCCCAAGAGGAAATCCTAAGGGATATTCACAGCTCTTGGCAGCGCCATCCTGGACCAGATGGAGTTCAAGCTATCCCAGCAGAGCCATTCCCAGGCATGCCATTGCCTGCTTAGACCAAGCAGGGCTTTACAAAGCTGATTTTTTTTACTACACACAGCTAAAGTACTTGTGCAGAGCACTGCAGTTATAAAAGTTTTACCCCTCCTCTTTCCATGTTATTGAGGAGGCACAAATATGTTTCTCGATTATTAGCGGGAAGATCTTTCTCTCTGCAACTTCAAGATCTCTAAAGATGAACAATCAGCTGATCTTCCAATTTAAAAGAAGTCAGAAATTAGCATGATGTAGAAACCTGCATTAAAATCCTACACTCACAGACGCATTGAAAAAAATACCTTTCTGTGGTTAAAAAAAAAAGTAAAAAAGAAAAAACCCACACATGCATATCTTAACTCCTGCAATCACCATCTGCCAAAACACTTAATCTACCTTAAGCTTTTGTCCAAACAACAGGAGATGCGCTAAATCTCCCATTTCTAGTACTACATTGGATTCAATATTACCCACTGAAAAGAGTAGTGATAAATATACTCAGAAAAACACCACCACCACCCTGTCACTTCTCAGAAAACAGCTTCCGTAAAGCCTAAGCTATTTAGACTACAATACTCACAGAAATAAAACATTAGTCACCGGCTCCCTAACTTCTTCTCAAGTCTTCTACCTGCCTTCCTAAAGTTACATAAATCATATGCTCAAATAAAAAACAAAAATAAACGAAACCATGAAGTGGCAGGTACTGCAATTCCACAGAGTTTAGTACTGAAGTCTCTAAACTATGAAAATATTAACTTACTTTCTTGCCTCTGGTTAAAAAAGTACGAGAGTAACGGCCAAAGTGCATCAGTGTTGTTGACTACAGAATTCAAAGAGTGGAAGAAAGTTTAACAAGCACTAGGTACTTTTCCTCAGACTTTACTAGTTATAAAGCCTATAAGCACGTGATGTTTTTATGTAATCTTGTAAAAGTACAATTTAAATTCTTTAGTATGTGTAGCTACACTGACCTAATGAAGTTTATCATTTCAGCCAGAACAATGTTGTTTTGTGAGGCTCTTACTCAGCGAGTTTCCAGACCCTTATGAAATGCAGCTGCTTCATGATTCCCGACGAGTCCAGACAGTGCCTCTGGGCACCTCAAAGCTCGGTGGCGGATTTTAAAATACAATTCACAGGTCACTGTCCTCAGACAAAGCTTGAGCAAGTGTAGCGCGCTGGCAACTCACTGAGTGCAATTTCACAGGACCTTACGTGCAAAGGAAGAGAAATTTTGCCTTATGTGCAAAGGAAGAGAAATTTTTCACTTTAACGGTTAATCAATGACACTCAGAGGGAGGTTTTCTTTTGTTGCTCCTGACCTAAATTTGAGCTGCAACTCTCCTAATGCTCAGCTTTGACACCAGATACTTGTTAGACTCCCACATACCAGTCTGACAGCACAGCGGAGGTGCACTTCTTTCCACTGCACCACACCAGAGCAACTGTGAAGTCCCAGCACAATTCTCTACAGCTGCATTAGGAGATTTGCCTCTGTTTGCCATGCCAGCCCTGTAGCTACATGAAGAAACACTTTTTTATTTCCACAAACTGACAACAAAGACTCAGAAGCAGACAAATGCTATAAATTGTTTCCCTTTAAACATGTCCATTACTTGGCAACACAATCAACAAGCAACCCTTTAAAAACTCTCAATTTGTAAAATAGCTTATCTGGGAGTCTTTTAATTTGTGCTTCTTATTTGTTATCAGTATCATAGAACAGTTTGGGTTGGAAGGAACCTTTTAAAGATCATCTTGTCAAACCCCACTGCAAGAAGCACGGATATCTTCAACTAGATCACAATATCATTTTAAAGTCCCTAAAAATAATAGCCTGTTTAACAAAGTGAAAAAAGTTCCACATACCAATCTGACCACTGGAACTGCAGCTCCAAATATCAGTTCTACAGAAACTACATATAAAGAAATGGCAAAGCTTTGGCATTTTGGATGGGCTGAGTGAAAATAGGTTGCGAGAAAACATAATGGGATAGATAAATGCATGACCTAAAGTAAGAACTAACCTACAAGTTCTCATGAAACTCATTTTCTACCAGCGCAAAGAAATCAAACTTGTAGCAGAAGAAAGGCAGGTTCACTTTCTAGCACAATTAGACGTTATTTTAAACACTTCTGATAGCAAATACAGATGATAGCAGTTATGTGAATGATTTGCTCAGATGTTTAAGTCTGATTTGTCCCAGAAACAACAGGAAGTTTTGGAATGTTTTACAGAGATTTACAAAATGTTGAAATGCCTTCCTCTGTGCACGCGCACACACAGGTTGATGGAAATCCATGGTTCTGCTATTTTGCCTTGGAAAAAGTCATAAAAGGTCAAAAGCAAGGAAAACCTCAAAGACACCATTAGGCGTTTTGCTACATTTTTGCGGTTC
>NW_009699536.1:95575-150415 GCF_000703405.1 Apaloderma vittatum
GCGTTTCAGCATCCTTTTTCTTCGCATTTGTTACTCTTTCTTCAGCCCCGACTGCAGCAGCGTGCTCAGTTCTGCCAAGCCCAGCTTGCCCAGCAAAACTCGTCTTTTGAAGCACCGAGCGCGCTGTAAAAGCATCATCCTCCCTACTTGCCAATCTCTCCATCTGCTGCCACAGCAGGGGTGTTGGAAAAACTCTGCTTAGATGTCACACTGCCTGTTGCTGGAATTTTTTTTGCCATCTGCTATTGCCTCTACTTCCATGCCTCACAAAAATACCAGTGACTCTAAATAGAAAGCAATTCCTTTATCAGATGTATAAAAATATATTGTTAATTGGAATCATGACTGTTTTTTGATTGCTCCTGTATTCATGCAAACACAACAAATCAGCACAGATTAAGGAATAAAGATACAAAGTCAGATTTGTACGGATATTAAATAACTAAATATATTCAACTAAATATATTCAGTCTACCCCAAACCTATTTTTTACAAAAACTTTTTTTTTAAACTGACTTGGACAATTTTTCACCTGTGTGAATAACATGATTCTCTCCCAAAGCCAAGGCCTAAATTCATCGCAAAACTTACTGCACTGGAATGTGACGTAAAAACTGCGCAGTATCCGACAGAAGAACAGCCTCTGCCCGGCCCGGAGCTGGAGCCTGAGCGCACAGCAACAGCGGGGACCCCTCCAGGGGGCTCCAGTTTGATTTCATGCAAGTATTTACACCCCCACCTAACAAACCGAGCCCTGGAAGAGGCTAGATACACAACCCAGAACATGCCTGGCTGCAAAGAAGCGTTTTAAAACACAGAAGAATACACACGTAGAGACTAAACCAGTATCTACAACCTGCTTGCCAGGGCCCTTGTTCCTCATTTCGGGGTAACTCACCAGGAGCTGGTGGCAGCGAAGACGTCTGCTCCACATGCTGCTGCAACCCCAACTACGGTGCTGAGGAGCCCGGCCTGCTCAGACGTGGCCAGACCCAGGGCAGGTGGGACTCTGAGGGCAACTCATCAGCAGCAATGGCCTCCACCTGAGCCTACCAGAAGGCCCTCCAGGTGCTTCTCATTGGGCACCAAGGCCATCCCTCCCAAATGGCTGCCAGCAGTTGGGACATCCTTACCTTTGTGAGTTCAACCAGCACAACCGGCCTCGGTTCTGCCAGCACTGCCTCTCTTTGGTGACCTAGTGACACTGTGACCAGCAGCAGCATCTTCCATGTCAGCGCTGGCCAGGGCTATTCCCAAACCTGTCCTAGAGCGAGGGAGCTTGGACAGGCCAGGGAGGGATTTGGGGCAGCACCAGGCACCTGTGCCCTGGGGGAGCCAAAGGGCTGAGGAGAGGCAGGGCAGGACACAGCTGGCTCTGGCCACCCTCTGAGTACGCAGCTCCACAGGGGACACCTCAGGGGACATGAGGTGAGAGGCAGGAAAATGCTGCCGGAGAGCAGGGAGAGGTGGAGGAGCTGGGACCGATGGAGGGAAGGTGAGGCAGTTAATTAGTCTTTGTTTTTCACCATCCACACCTATTTTAATTGTCAATAATGAAATTAATTTTCCCTAAGTTGAGACTGTTTCACCTGCAACAGTATTCAGTTAGGGATGTCCCTGTCCTTATCGCCACCCATGAGCTTTTTCCCTTTATTTTTATAGGCGTTCCTTAAAAGGAACATGCCTCCCATGTTGAATAGCACACGAAAACACCCTAGAATGTTGATCAGAAAATGATTTGCCTTCAGGAACCATAAAGAACTTGATTTGTCTCCTGCCAAATTTTGTGAGCTTGGAAAATCTCAGACTGAAAAAAATGCTTGAAGATTTATCTGGTTTTGGGAAGGAAGGTGGAAGGGACAGAGTCTCAGTGACACTTTGTCATAACATTCTGGGGTTTTACAGATATACACATTCTGAAAGGTCTATAAAATTTCACTTAAACCCAAAATAGACCAAGCATACAAAGCCTCTCCAATATTCAATTTCTAGAATTGTCTTGAAAAGACAAAACATTTTTATACCACATTTGCTTTAATGCCATTTTATCGCAGCTGGTATTATCATGAAAAACTAAACTCTTGAAAGGGATTTACAAACAGAACCACACGTGAATCACGTGGAAGCTTACAAATTCATCACACAACGATTAAACAGAAAGAGGACTCGAAAATATTCGGTTTCAAAGTCTTCAGTAGACCAACACATCTGTGCAGTCCAGAAAGCCTCTCATAGCTCCTGACATGTTCACACAGTGAGAAGATGCACCAGGAATGAGATTACAAGCAATTCTGGTTTTAGGGTTTCATTATTTTGTTTATGCAGCAACTCCAGGGCAGAGAATAACCACATATTAATTTGCAACTAAAGAATGCAGATGCATTGGCCTCAGCATAAACATCACAGACAGATGGGAAGCAAGGGAGAAATGTGCTGCTGTACTCCGGTAATTAATGTTAAAGAGGAAGTGGGTGGACATTGAAGAATCCTTGTCTATGAATAATTATGTATTTATCACTGGTTACAGGAAGTGCCCTGCGGAGTCACTTGGCATAGTAATTTTTAAACTGTAATAAGAACACCATGCAAAAGGACAGATGAATGGACATATATAAAAAACACCAAAACACAAACGAGTAAACAAATGTTTCCTTTACTTATTCTTCATGAACAACTCTCCCTCTGAAGAAATTATGGTCTCATTGAAACTGACATTGTAATCACAATGTACTGTTTATGTTGTACTTAAAAATTTTATTCCTCACACTGGCCAATCATGACTATTAGCATCTGTACCTTTACTGCCACGGTTTAAGTTCAATACAAAAAGCAAAGGAAACAGAAGTCTGCCTGAACATTTAAAATGCTTCAAAACTTCCCAATAGTATTTGCTTGAAATTTGACTGCTCACCAGAAAAGAGCAGAAACTGGAGCCAAGCATGGGAGAGCCAAGATCTAGGAGAGGTGAGCAGACACCACCAGCAGCCAAGACAGGCAGCAGTGCCAGAAGCGTTATTTCCAGTCTTCAGTCATGACTTTTAAACCTCTTCATAAAAACCCCTTCAAAGCTCTCATCCACACTAGCGGTTCTGGATAGTGTCCACATTAATCACTGCTAGGAAAAGAAACGAACGTTGTGCTTGTGCAAGCAAAAAAGCTCGTGAAACGGCATGTAAAATTTAAAAATTAGCCCTTTCTAGCATTTGGAGTCCAAAAGTATAATGGAAAGAAAGCACTGAGTCAACAGTGGACCATCTGCAACCACTTTCAGGGAAGATGGATGATAACCCAGTGCTGGAGGCATGCTCGGGAGGAGTCTTCCTACGTGACAGACGCGTTCAGCATTCCAGCTCGCTGGTTACTGTCACTGGTGCAAGGAGAAACACTGCTGGGACAAAGATACTTTTAATATAGCAGCACAAAAATATCTCGTGGCCCATAGGGATTAGTCAGCTGGTTGTCTCCCATCCAGTTTCCACGCAAGATTCAAATCTGTCAGCAATTTAGCCTCGCTTACCACGTTAGCTTGGTTTGTACGGATTTCTAGATGCTGGACTACATAAAAAAAATAAAATCTTTCAGTACCACAAGACTCAGCACTTTTAGAACCCAGGACTCATTGCTAAGTATCCAATGCTGCACATTCAAGCTCTTTAAGAGTAAGGATTGCTTCGGCACCATCCAACGGGAACTTCACAGGTGAGCTTTGGTATGAAAACAGGGGCTTACTCTTGAGAAATAAAAAGCTATTCTCCTCCATGGTAGAAAGATTCCTTCTAGACAAAAAGGTTGTATTTTGCTCTACATGAACTCCATTTTTCTTTTGTTTTAAAATGGATTCATTCTTGGCTTCTACCTTCCTTTTCGCGTGTATCTTTCTCCAACTTCTCTTCCATATGGTTCATAGCATGAGATTGCATTTTCCATGGATAGTTTTAATTTTGGGAACCGTAACCTAGTGCCACATACATTTCAGGCCTCTTCAAATCCTCTGTCCTTCACAGAGGACAAAATAATTTTTATCATAAGAGAAAAGTGTCAAGACATCCATACCAATTCAAGGTCCTAGTGTTATTACATCAGTGGCAACAGTATTTCTGTGATTATTTCTTAAAACATTCATCACCCATTGTTAGAAGTGACAAATTTTTACTTCATTATATAAGCGGCTCTTTTTCCCATATTATGTTTTGCTTTTTCCATCTGTTAGCTTCCATGAAGTTGCAACACAGTTTTGGCACAAACTAGGTAATTTCCATCACAATGTATTAATCTTTCTTCATATTTTCGTCAAACATCTGGAATCGTTCTGCAATTCTCAGCAAAGCACATCTTGCTCAAATCTTATTCCTTAGAAGAGTAGAGAAACTTCACCCTAGATGATGCTTTGACTAGCACATAAGGTTCTGCATCTTCATAAACAGGTACCTTCATTTCCCAACACAATTCATACTCATTCTGATACAATTCAATGTAAAAAGAATTTCACAAAATATTTCTCATAAGTAAAGCTCAAGATATTCTAAAACCCACCTGGAATAACAAACAGTACACTGTAAATATACTTATATGTAATTCCAAGAATTTTAGAAAGTATTTTCTGGATATTTACAAACCCCAAACAAACCAGAAAACTGACCTGAGAGTTCGCAACAATGATTTTCCTTCAAGACTAAAAACTTGCTTTTTGATGAGAAGTTACAATTGTTGTTGCTCTTCCTTAACACTGTTTTGCTATTACATCTTGCTACAGTAAGCAGTTAGTTAATATTTGAATCTGCTCTTTAATAGTATATACTTTCTTCAAAGTCATCTTAATTAACCACTAACTCCTCCCAATAGCTGAGACAACCTTCAAAATTGGTAAATATAAATGTTCTTCTACTATTTTTAATGTGCTTTGTTGATTCATGAAATCATGTAAAATATTAAAATTAGTAACATTGTAATAAAAACCAAAACAAACCACTTCCATACATTTGTAGCACAGGAAACAAAAGTAACATCCAAATTTAGCTCAGACAGAGGTGTCTCAAAAAAATGCATAGACTATTGCTCAGGCATCAGAAACTGCGCAATTTGCAAGTCCATCTGCCTCTGCAACTTCCACTTTGCTTACACCAACGCCTTTTCAGTGGGTGCTGTCCCCAACAGAAGAGCCTGGTGACCCATTCCCTTCCCAGACTTGTTCCCACATCTGCAATTCTCAGTAGGTATTCAGAAAAACAACTCACAGGTTTCTCTAAAAGGTCAGTGAGCCAGGAACACTGTCATTTACGTGGAGACCTGCGTGTGTAAGATAGTTAACAAAGGAAATGTTAGGCTGGAACAATGAAATGCCTGAATGCACTGAGCGAGCTAAGTAATACTAAACTTGTACCACTGCGTGCTGAGCAAACAGACAAGATCAACCTAACGTCATGTAAATATTTCCTCCATGTGAAAGCTGTGCCTCTCGCTAGATTCTGACTGGTTGCACAACCAGCACCCCAAGTACAGAATCGCTACTGTTTTGGGTTGTTTTGTTTTTTTTTTTCTCCTTCTACACTGGAAGTCATAGTAATAACCACCACCAGGAAAGAACACATACAGCTGTCCTGCTAGCCAGACCAACACATATTTAGTCATTAAAACAGGAACACCAAAGAAAATAGAACTTGTGTAAGCCAAAACCATTAAAACCTGCTATGAATTGAACCTGTGATAATTTAACTCCTTTCATATTAATTTTTAATGAGAGGTATCTCAACAAAAGCCTTCTCATTTAAAAGCCAGACAAACACCCTCTATGTGATGTAAAAAGAATAGTAAAAAACACAGAGCGTTAGCATGCGAAAGAAACATATTGCAATTATGTCAAATTCTGCTTTTTATGTTTTATTAACAAGCAAGCATCCCTGGAACTGGGTCTATATAAAAAATACTTCATTAACCAATCAGAATACAAGGGAGTTATATAAATTTATTTTATGCAACACTGATTAGTTTTGAAAATTCCCATTTTTAATGTTTTAATTTCATCTTTTATTTAAAAAAAAAAATCACTAAAAGGACACAACCCACAAAAATACAATCTGTATCTGCTCTATATTTACAGATAACTGGTCACTATTAAGGCACAGATTTAAAACTAACATTTTTATGTAGCAAGTCAGATATTTGTGCATAATACAACGCTAACAATACGGTACACTGTACTGTCATATTCCCTTTGTGGACTCAAAATAAGTGAGAAATTTTTTTTCTTCCAGTGTGTTCTTTTTATGTGAAGCCCTATTGAAAAGTAATGTTGATAACGGGAGGTTCTTCACTTTGGGATAGATGACATAAGCACTGCTCAGCAAAAGGCCACATCGACTTAATACTGTAATAAAATCAGTTTCCGAGTATAGTACTGTCTAGATACATAGTATGTACTTACAAAAGACTAAAAAAAAAAATCTATGAGTGCAAAGGTTTTTTGAAGCTTCTAAGTTTAGCCAAAATAAGCAAGACGGGGTTGCAGAAAAATCTGTACAAAGTGTTGCTGAATATTCATTTCATTTAAAATACGTTATAAAATTAGCATGACTGAACACAATTTGATTTGCAAACACTGGCCTTGCAAACGCAAACATTTCACTGACGGCTTCTCTGAACACACGTAGGCAGCCCAAGTGACTGGAACCATCTACATGCCTAGAAGCAAGCACAAGTGTAAATAATTTTAGAAGTTGTGGCTTCCATGAGCGTTTCCATTAAGTTGCTCTTGTGCGTGCGACACACATCTCTCAGATATGTGGATACTGATTTTTGCCATTTGAGCACAGAAACTTCAATGTGAACAACGATGTGTGTCCAAGACACAGCTTTATCCATTCAGATCTGCAGCACAATTTCAAAACCAGCGGAAGCTACCTGCTACTTCACCTACAGGAACGTCACCCACCTATACACCATTAAGTAGATATGGCCGAAATGCTCACTGAGCAGTTATTTTTTCCTAACCGCAGCAAGGCTTTGTATTATTGCTTCATCATCTATGCCCTCAAGTAAGTTTCTTTAAGTTCCCTTTGTGTGTGCAAATTTCTCTATACATCATTTTGTATTCTCACCTTAAAAGAAAGAATTATCCCTGGAAAGTGTCAAAACTTTCTCACCCATTTTTTGCGTAAAAACCAACTACTGTAAATGTTATTCTAATGCCTTCTGTTAAGAGCACTTGACAGTGGTTTATGTCCATCTCAAAAGGCTTGTACACGAACATAAATAATACATTACAGTAGAGGTAATTCACAACATTTCTTATGGGAATGCTTTTCAACAAATTAATGCTTGGAAACGTCATATTGCATTGCAGAACGAGGCACTTCATGAATTCCTTCATTATATAAGAACCCTTCATAAACCCATAACAAGACATCTGTAAAGACAGAGGAATAACATTGCCAAATTATTTGGACTTTCACAGTATAAGAATGCAATAGTTAGCTCTAGCCACTCATAATATGGACTCTTTCTGTTGAACATAACTTGTTTCAGAAATAGTTCATCTCCAGAGTTTTAAACACTTCTGCAGCCAACAATTGCAAATCTCGATTGAAGAAAACAGATGCTATTACACCTATTTTATGTAGGTTGCTTAATTGCTGCATGCATAGTCATGTAATACGTGTCACTTATTAAATGGCAACAGTGCTGTCTTGTCGAACTACATTAGTTGTCCGTTTAATCAAACTGACAGCCCAGAGCTCTAGTTTGATGAATGCCTTTCATTCTCTACCATAAAGCTGTAGTAGATCAGTTTAATCTGTTAGGTATTGCAGGTGTATAGAATCTAAAAATAAAAGTCTGATATAAATAAGTGTCCTTTAGTGGCAGGGTACTAAAAATAGCCCATTGCTTTGAGACAACCATTAAAAACAGTTTTAGCATAACAGGCAGCAGTTAAATATGATGACTGCAAAGGGTTAATATTGCAAGGTCCATTTTGGTCTTTCATTGCATCTGTTACAGTGAGTATTACTGCAAGCAGAATTAGACTGCTTCGTAAGAGCAAAATAGGACAGGTCCACTACCAAGTGGCTTGATTTTGGAGCAATCTCTTCAGATAACTACTGGGGAGACAGAGAGAGAGGGAATAATCTGCATAAGAACCAGTTTCAGTACCATTATAGTGAGATGTGACTTAACGTAGGAACACCTGAAAAAAATTGATTAGTGCCAATATAAAAATTGATACGGAAATTGAAAGAGAAAAATTTCCACAGGACAAGAAATCAGAACATGTAAAGTGCAGAAAGACCTCAATAATTATTTTAAGCAGTACCAGAAAATTCCACCTTGATAAAACCAAAATCAATGCTCTCTGGCATCCCAGCTCTTCATTCCTCCTTCATTGAACAAAGTAAAAAATCAGTGCATACATTATAGTTATAGGTAATAAAATACTAAACAAAGAACCCTATATTATTATTGCAAATTCTGTCCAATCTACAGGAGTAAAACGTAGCCCACATTTGGTGTTCTGAAAGACAACAGACAAAATGTGTGTTCTCTGTTTGGTTTTTTTTTTTTGGCACAGTATTGTGCAGACAAAACGCTTTGGTCCTTGACACCCAAACTCCCAAAGTGCAGAGGGTGGTGTGCAGTGAAGGCTGTCCACAGGATTGCCATGTCTGTCTGTCCAGCTGACTTTCTGAGCCACAACTTACTGCTACCAGCGCCCGCTGACACTAGCAATGTCCGAGTGATACTGACGCGGCAGTCTTCCACTGGCTCCACCTTCCAGGAACGAGGCACGTATGTTTGATGGGTCAAAGAGCTTTCTTCGGTTTTTATTCAGTTCTAGAAAGGTCATACACGCACACACACACACACACAAAAATATTAAAAAAAAATCTCTCATCAGGAATTAATATTTTGACCTAAAGCAAAACTTTGATTTAAATGAGCAAAATATTTTAGACAGAACAGAGTGAACGGAAAGTGTCAGTGGGGCACTCGTGCAATTTAAGAGGACAGTCAGAGTGCCGGGTTAAGACTTGTAGAGGCTGGCTGGGTGCAGGCATCTATTTGTTGCAATTCTTACTGGGCACTGAGAGAGTGTGGAGTAGACAGTACTTTGCAATATTGATTTAGATCAAACTGACATAGCAGAAGCACTTAAAGAAGGTTCTGTTACAATAGCCAAAGGCTGCAGTCTTCCTGAAGGTACACGTACACAGAAAGTATGTCTGCAGCACAACGACGCAATGTAAACCAAGATGGCAGAGAAGCTTATCAGCATCTCGATCACTTCTCAGTGCAGAATTATTTATTAAGCACAACATTGAAGCGGTATTTTAATAATGACTTTTGGGGAAAAAAAAAAAAAAAGGACAGTCATCTCTCATTCATACACCCGAAGCTTGTTTAAGCAATTGCTCATCCAAAATGTTTTTGCTTTCTCCACTTTTCTATTCTTGTAAACAAATTCCATGCTAGATAACAATCACTGAGAGATTACACTGATTTTCATGACTGCTACCGAACTATTGCATCGTTACCATCTTTATGCCAACATTTTCAGTTCATAAAAAACATTCACTAATGGCATCAGTGGAAGAGATGCAATTGAGAGAAATGAAGCCTCTGAAGAAAGCCACCTAGACAACAATGACAGAGTATGCCTATGTAATATGAAAATTCATGCTGTTTATTATAATTAAATACAACAACTAGGTAGGCATTATATATTGAAACACATCATAAGAACTTATATCTGGCCTTTGTTTTCCTGCATGTAGGGTACAAGACAATCTTTTAATTAAAGTGGGTTGGAAAAATTCCAAGTAAGTTACATGCTTCTTTTCAAACCTATACATTTTGCAGAAACAACTGGCCTTGGGAGGAGAAAAACCCTAAATCATCAAATCAGAACTAAAGCCTCCCCCAAACCAGGCAGTTTTTCCTGGTAGGATGGTTACTCGGCCAATCAATGGAGGACAGGGAACCAGAGGCTTGAAAATGCCAGTTCTGACCGATGCGTCAGACTCTGCAGAGCCTGTAATCCCACAGCTTCTAGGACCCACGGTTTTGGGGCATAAAACAAAGTTCACCATCTGCTGAACTTTCTACAAAGCTCCAACTTTACAAGTGGACATAGGACGATGCAACTGAAATCTT
The DNA here is from genome assembly GCF_000703405.1 of Apaloderma vittatum. Taxonomy (NCBI): domain Eukaryota; kingdom Metazoa; phylum Chordata; class Aves; order Trogoniformes; family Trogonidae; genus Apaloderma; species Apaloderma vittatum. Next base: position 105,722 of record NW_009699536.1, read on the forward strand.
ATTTGGTAATGTGAAAGTTCTATAAAGCCTGGTTTTAAGCACCTTATGGTGCAGGGCAAGCGATATGTCCTCTGTGGACTAGCTACTTACTTTTCAGTCTTTCCAAGATCCTTTGTCAACTATAAACATACAACTCAAGAGAGAAGAAAGCAAACAACACTTAAAATCAACCAATGATAATCTGTGTTATTTACCTGAGATGGCAAGCAGCATTTTTCTTCTGGCACCGAAAGTGGTAATTCCTAACTCTTTCAAATCTTGATCCGTAAGAGTAAGGAATGTCTGCAGATCAATCTAGAGTGAAAATAAACAGGAAATTTATGCAAAACAAGTTTCTCCCTAGAAGTATTATTACATACGTGCATTTCAGAATAGCTTCACAATTTATTTTTCCTACTGAACTTTATAGATACTCTGCCAACCTATCCCTTGCATGTAGACAGCAGTCATTGCTTTCCAATGGCTTCTTCACATAGTTGCTCAATTTTCTACTCTGCACTTGACAGATAATGAAAAACTAAAAAGCAAACAGTTTTAGAAAAGCACAAAAGATCACTTAATTTATTGGTGACTCTTGATATTTTGAATATTTACAAGTGCCACAATGCACTTGGGAATAGCCAAGTGCACATGTCTGTAGATATGGCAGGTGTTTCAGACTGCAGCAGTTAGCAGAGGATGACTGCTCAACTACTGGTGACATATTTGAGTTAAAGCACTGAGTATTTCACAGCATTCCAAAGCATGTGCAGCCATGTATGTTTGTGGTTTATTTTTATTTTTTTCCTTTTTTATTTTTATGTTTTGGGGTGGACCAAAGAAAGTGAAGTGGCACACAGGGGCAGAGGCAAAAGATGAATACAAGTGACCACAGTGTCAGCTGAGACAGGACTTTACTACTGAACACAGACTGGATTTCCAGAACCTATACAGGAAGCTCAGCGAAAGCTGGAAAGTATCATATCATATCACGGCCTAAGCTGGAAGGGACCTTAAAGATCATTTTAATCCAGCCTCCCTGCTGCCAGGGACGCCACCTCTCAACTAGATCAGGCATGATTATGGGGACCGAACGGGAATCGAACCCGTGACCTTAGCTTTGTTAGCGCTACGCTCAGCTGACTGAGCTAACCAGCCCCCTGAGCTACTAAATTCTACTTAGTGCCCTAGTTTACAAGTGGTAGCCAGGGTTTAAACTTCCTTGAATGAAAAATCAAAACAAAACCAAAAAATACACAACAACATAGTTTATTTCTTTGTTAAGCATAAAGATGCAGGACAAAACAATACTTGTGCCCAGTCTGGGTAACTGGAAACTGAAAGGCAGATGACACAGCTTTGGAAGAACAGCTCATGAAAATCCTGCTACAAAGTGAGACTGCTTAGCAGCTGTGGTCAAGAAGCACAACAATTGCTGCTAGAAAACATGCTACACAAACATAAAGGTGTCTTTCAGAGGAACACTAACCTCTTGCTGTTGGAATACGTCTGTGTACTTGCCCAAACCAAGTTTGCTGAACAGCTCGGGAAGATCAGATCCCTTAAACAAAGTGTTCAGGTTACAGCCATTGCTTCCTGTCAGCGAGGAAATGCAGTCCATGTAATTACTGCTACTGAGATAGTGTTCAGCTGAAAGGGAAAACGTGCATAGTTTAGTCCCATCACAGAAGCAGATGATTTGTCATATGAATATTGTATTCAGTTAGATTGTTAAATTAACAAAAATATTTAAATCTCTATTATTCTGCAAAAAAAGCCTCTCAGTGGTTTGAGAAAACAAACAGCATGAAGTATATTTTTTTGTTAATTAAGTTCCACTGTTTGTTTTCTACAAAAAGATATTTGGGTAACTCTTTTAAGCAATAAAATCACATTACCGGAACTGTCATATGGGTACAAGTCAGGAACTCATACAGGGGACAGAACTGCAAGATCCTGTTACTTTTCTTTCTCTTAAGCCCTCTCCTCTCTTCTCCAGTGAACACTTTGGAAAGGACCATTGCACACAAAGGCAACCACAGCCCAAGAGGCTTGGCAGTACCTAAAGAATACTGTCCCAGGTGTGTAAAACACAGATTGCCTCAGAGACTTCTGCTATGGCCTCCACTATATGATTTCAACAGGATGTGAAAGTCACCATTTTTCACAACTGGCTATGCTACATTTCTTATTTTTTGGGCATGAACTAATTAGAAGCATTTGGAATTGGATTTACAGAGTTAGTAAAATTTCTATCAGTCTCAGCTCCATTTTGGAAAAGAGTTTTAAAATATAGTAAACCATGCAATGTTGAAATTGAGAACATGAAGTCTGGCAAACGAAGCAATAACTAAGTTGATTTTTTTTAGGCTTTGAAAGGAGGTGCCCCAATCACTATTAGAGTAAGATAACACTAAGATGACCCAAATAGAAATTCATGATCCTACACTCAGGGCAGATGATGCAAGGTCACGTACTGAAAACATTATGAAATACTTCTTACTGGTGCAGTCAGGAAGCACTATCTTAAACTAATAAGAACTTCAACACCAGTAACACAATTGTGTCAATGAAGACTTACATTTCAGTACCCTGACACTTGCACAATAAAGTAAAAACATTTGTCCGGTCAGCACACAGCTATTTCTTTTGTCCCTCCTCCACACATTTCTTCCTCTGGGAAAGCTTCTGCTGCTGTAAGAACAGTTTCCTCCACAAACGATGTATTCATATTTCTAATTTTCTTCTTACATATATGTAAATACATATTAAATCCTTATTTATTTCATTATCCTAGAGGTTCTATTTTTTTCTTCAATTAACCTGGAAATATCATTAGCTTGCCTTCAAAGATAAACTGTTCAAGTCTTTTGTTCTGTGAGTACTTAGAATACGGTACACAGCCATGCACAGCTGAACTAACGTGCTTTTTAAAATCACAAATAATTGCAAGTCTAACCACCATGAATATTTTCTCTAATTGAAACTATCCTTTCTCCAGATGTCCAAGTTTTAGTATCTGTGTACTTTGCAGCTAATCTGGGATTTAGGTTTTATTAATCTTTATATGAAAAATGCAGCAAAAAAGTCAAACCAGCCATAACAGTAATATCCCCATAATGCAGTTAGTTAGTAGGGACCAGTGTTGTCTACCTCCATTTTTCAGTCTTTCAGAAAGTTATTAAAAAAGTGAAATTAAGTTTCAAAGAGTTCGACTGAATTAAAATTTTAATTTGTAAATGTCAAGCATCGTTTCAAAAGTAATCACAAAGTTTACAGATTGTATCTGGAGAAACCAGTGTTTAAAGTGTGTCCTAGGCCATGCCCAACATACAGACTTCTTCCATCACCATAAAGAGAATCATGCTTTAAAATTCAGTATCAGAACATATGACTTCTCCACCAGTAAGCAAATAGTCCAAGAAAGACCTGGATTTTGCTGCATTAGTAACAGAGCAGAACAGTAACAGTCTATAAATGAGCTTTTATATAAGTCTGTTTTCAGCATACCTTGAAAATTCCCTTCCAAGACAGCTTTCAGAAAGAATGCCTTGCATTTAAAACTTTTAAAGAAAAGTTTTCCTTTTGAACCATTATTTATATATCATGTTATGCAATCTTGCATATGCTTTCACTTTTCCATGTGTAAGTTATCAACACCTGTAAACTTTTTTAAATCCCTAGTGATGTCAGGAAACATTCATATTAAAATAAATATTCATTGATATCAATACGGTATTTTATTTTTTCTAAATCAGATCTTAAGAAATTAACCTGATTTATTTTGTTTCCGTTTGGGGCTGCCAATCGAGGACACAAATTCATTATGAGCTGTGGGTCCAAGCCCGTTATGGTCCCTCCAGTTATCAGATTCGCTGCCACTGCCCAGGTGCTCCCGACTGTTGGACCGTGAGAGAGACATCGATGAACCCTGCAAATCACAAAAAGAAGAAAAGGGCAGAAAATAGAAGTTTCATTGTGACTCAGATGTTTTCTTTGAAGCAGCTCAGTTTAAAAAAAACAAAACAAAAAAACAAAACACAAACCCACAGCTTTTAAAGCTTGCAAATATTCTTTTGGCAGTTGATCAGTAGTGAAATAATTGCAAGCCGGACACAAAAACAGCAGGTGTGCTTAAACACATATGCAGTTTACAGATTTTAGTTATTTAAAGACCATGCTTCAAAATAAATTCCTCAGTATTTCCAAGTTTGTTTCCAAAACATTCCGTGGTATCAAATTCCCACACGAATTCTAGACAAAGCAGTCTATTGACTGCATCCCTTCACAGGGAAGGGAACATAACAGAACATCTATCTGAAGATAAAGTATCAAGTACACAATGCTTGACAACAATATTGTACACAACACAATAGATTTTTATCTTCCTGTGAAGTACTATTTATCAACTCTTATTACTGTGGGTCAGAATGTTCCAAAATAAGGCAACAGTATTCCCTGAAAGAAGCAGTTAGCTAGAGAATTGGGTGGGGATGTAAGGAGGGGAAAAAAAAAAAAAAAAGCCCATTATTGATACCATGTACTTACATGAACTAAGAATTGTGGAACCAAGTGAACAATTTAATTACACACACTTGCATCGAATTCCTAATGAAAATACTAATTTGGGAGGCAGCAATCTTTTCCACCATTCAGGGAAACTGACAGCACTGAAGAAAGAAGGCAAAAACTCCTTGGTATTAGCAAAACTGGGGAGGTGTGAGCTAGGGTTGGTACAGCTCAACAAATGAGGAAAGGCAAGAATTGACATCAAGTCTTACAAAAGAGCACGAAGAGACAGGCCATCTACGTTATGTTAGATCATAGCGATCTAAGTTGTGAGGTAAAAAAGGTATCATTCAACGTTTCTGGAAAACTTCAATACACAGCAAAATATCGTAGTGGAGATGAAGAATGTTGGGTGAGCTTATCTTACAAATGAACTTCCCAGACATCAGGTGATAATACCAACATTACTTCTGTTCAAAGACTTCAGCTCATGACTCTCAAAGGTGCACGCGCATGGAAGAAGTGGGCTGCACTGCCTCTAACACAAAGAAAGCTGCTAAATAGAAGGTTACGAGGAACCCAAGACTTTTAGCTTCCCCAGATGTTTCCACAATATCTCATACCAAATAATGGAAACAGGAGTTCTGACACTATCATTTCACTGGAAAGGGCTAAGCTTGTGGTTTGCACATGTAGTTACTCAAAGTCTGCGCGTGTCAGCCGTCTTGGTTAGAATGACTTACCTGCTCAGAGACTTTAAGCAGTGCATGACAGCCTGGGGAAAAACCCAAACTCACCTCAGCCAGTATAAAAAAAACTATGTTAAAAAATAATTTTATTTTCTCCCCCTAGTTACTACTGCAAGCTCCTTATATGTATCCAAACCTATTACATGTATTTGAACAACACAAAGTTCACAGTTCAAATTGTGAACACCAAGAGACACTTCTACCATGGCTGAGTATTTCTTTTACATTAGAAGACAGGTATATCCTAGAGAAAAACTGTATGAAATCCTGATCCTGAAGAAACATACCATTTACATTTTATGTATGCAGGACAGAAATAAAAGGTGTCTGTACAGAAGCTGGGAAAGATTACAGCAGGGAAACTCTGAAAAGCAACTTCAGAATGCTTTTGAGCAGGAAGGAACATAAATTCCCTGCAAGACTGCCATGGCAGGACTCTGACGAGATATCCTGGACCCTAGGGCTGCCTTCTCCCAGGGAAATTTCTGGGACCAGTGAATAGTGTAAATAAAGAAATCTTTCCCAGTTCGACAGCTTTGTCAACAAAAGATAAGATGAGCTGCAGCCACTTCTTGTTCTAACATTCTGCTCTACCATATAGTGATTTGCATTATGTAGTTTATCTGTTACATCCACATTCTTTTAATTAGGTTACAAAGTTCCTACCACTTGCTTATAACTACCGAGATATTTGGTCCCATAAGTTTAGTTTCTTTAAATAAATATATTTTCAGGAGCAGACTTCTATAAAACTAAAGTAAGATTTAGAAAGAGAATATAATTTCGTGTGCCAAGCTGAATATATTCCATATGTCTTAATATTTATGTAAGAAAGTTTTCAACATAAAAAAAATTTAAAACTCTAATAGGAAAGCTGAAAATCCTATCTGCAAGGCTTCTTTTTGCAGACTTTTTTCCTCAAGAGAAAAAAATGTATTATTCACTAGAAGTAAACTAATCGAAGTATAGCTTTTTACCTCATATGTAGTTGTCATAGATGGCTTGTATGATACATGATTTGCTCTTCTTAGTTCCTTGATAGTTTCTGCAGGCATAGATTTAGAGAACCCCAAACCACTCCACGTATTTGTTGGAGTTCTCACTTCCGTTACAACTGGCTTCTTTAACATAGCTGAAAAAATTCAGAGACAAATTAATAAATTTCAAACCTGGTAAAGGTACAGAGACACTGATCCTGAAGTCACGGATGCTAATAGACTTCTACCACTCAACAGTAAATCCTAAGGCACCTCTACTTGGTACGCAGCTTGAATCCCACCCTTCCTGAAGGCAATTTACCTGTCAGAGGATAGTTAAACCCCCTAGGGCTGCAAGGAAGCCAAAAAAATCGTATCTGTTGCCAAAAGACATGTTTCTGGATTTCTGCTGGTGTGAGGGTATTTGGTTTATTTTTAAATGGAGTCAAAGACATGGTTAAGTCCTTTATCAGTTTTGTAACTTAATTTATCCCTGAAATAAGGATTAAATGATCTCTAACTACGAACTTTGCAAATACGACAAACATCTTAAAAGTTCAATTTGCATCCAAATAAAATTAAGTATTAAGAGTTATGAGGTCTCTGAAAACACCACTTATCACTTTCACATGGATATACTCACACAGAGTGCATCCCACCTGCAAGTTGTTTATACTGTATTTTATACTACAGTGGTATTAAGAAATTTTTGGAACATTAAAAAGACAAATGTTTCACTCTCAGCTTTGGATTTGATTAAAAAACAAATTACAAAACTTCTATTTCAGAAAATTCTTTCAGCCGTGTACTAACAAAACTTTTCAGAAGTCAGTTTATCCACATACCTTTAGTTGCTAGTAGCTTCTTCTGTTCATAGTCAAATGCCTAGAAATTAAACATGCAGAAGAAAGCTTAATTGCCACTCTCACTAAATGTCATTCCATTGCTCAGCTCTTTGTAAAGACAAAGGTTTGGGAAGTGGCCAGTGAATGCAGTAGGAGAAACCTGAAGTGCTGCACAATAATTTGACAGTAGACCAGTTAGAGCCTTAGTTACTTAAAGTCCACTCAAACGTAGATTAACAAAGTTTGTAAATAACTATCAGATATCCATCTGAGTGAGGCTGCAACTGTACTTACAAACTGTTTAAGCAGAATTTTTCTCTTTTTTTTAAATATGACATTTTTCAAACAGTTTCTCTTCCTTAATGCTCTTAGCATTTAAAACATTCCTCAACAGTACAAAAAATGATTATATCTTAGACTGCAAATCTAGGCACCACAATTTTTTTATAATTTTTCAAGTTTAATCTTTTCCACATGCTCATTTTCTGAAGAGAAAAGAACTTAAATTTTGGAAAGAAAATAACCCTTGTATTTGCATTACCCACAAAACCAGAAGATGTGAAGTTTAAACACCTCTGGCTAAATAACACTTCTTTGAAATAACTAGAGGAATAACTATGGAAGAAGTCTGCACAACACTAATCTTAATCTTGCTGCACTGCTCCATGCAGTCGAGTTACATCCACACATTGCCAGATATATCCTGAAAACTACTCTGTCACTACTGCTTTACAAACAGTCAAAGGAGTCTCTCTTTGGGGAGATCTGCAACAGCATGGAAATGGTTTATAATATAGTAGTAGGCTGTAGTTAAAGCAGGAACAGTACTAAGGAAAAAGAAAAAAATGGGATATGTAAAGATCCACACCTGCAAAGCAAAACCAGCACAGTCACTCCAGTATATAAACCTGAAGCTATATGGAAAATCGATGTGTTGACAGTGCTTGTGAAAAGTTGGAAAATGTCTTTTGCAGACATATTCCTCTTCTCAATGCAAAGACATAAGGTTTTTTTACACACAAATGATGCTTCTATAGAGTAATATAGCCATCTTTAGTTAATTTTATCTTATTCAAAGGGAGGCATAAGGGTTTTTTTATCCTCAAGACAACTCAGTCATAAGCTGAAAGAGTGAATGACTTTGCTAGGAAATGCTTTTATTGAAGCAGTAATGGCAAAAGTACTAGTCGGTCACTTTTGCATTCTGTGGTGATTTCACTTTGGACTTATCCAGTCTTGCACTAGATTTGGGTTCATTCAGGGAAACGTACCTGCATATTTACATACGATGGCTGCGGAGCTAGACGGGCTCTTTCAGAGTTCTGCTGGGCAGCTGCTGCTCGCTCTGCTGCTCGCTCACTTCCAGGAGCCTTTTTGTCAGCCATGGGACTTTCAGAAGCACTTAACTCCGCATCCGAGAGCAGCCTCTCTGTGGTACTGCAGGAACAAAGTCACTATTATTAACTCCAGTTGTCTTTTTCGCAAGCAGTGAACATGCAATGCAATTTTGGTAACTGAACTTTACTCTGTGAAATTTGACAGCAAAATTTAAGAAATTCCAGTACACAACCATCTCTGTGTTCTTAGTAGTATTTCTAAAGTCTCAACTTTCCCTTCTCTGTTCCTCTCAGTGAAATAAAGCATGTACTGCTGCCTCCTGGTATTGCCAAACATGAGGCGTAGCTTACACACTCAGATTTGAGTTGTCTGGTATCTGGAATTATCACATGCAACCCCTACACAGTGTGACAGGTCATACTGGTTAGCTCTGCTCAGGCCAGCAGTTCAGCGGTTTTAACAGACTGACAGGACTAGGATAAAGAGAGACACATACAGGGGACTAAGAAAGTTAACATGTGTCCTACTTGCTTTTAAAGCTTCAATAATTACAGTCCTACATGCCAAAGCACCCCTTAACGTAATTTTTTCTTTTTAAAGATCAGCTATATGTCATGCCTACTCTAGAATGCGTATAAACTCCTACGTCAAAGCAAAGTGATCATGTTTTACATGCTGTAGACTACCCCAGAAAAATGCCCTAAGGAAATTGAGCATTATGTCCTCTTGGTTCTTTTAGTAAGACACGCAAACAACTGATTGACATACAAACAACTGAGTGCAGTTAAAAGGAATCATTGGATTTTTAAAATGTGAGAGCAGAATTAATGAAATGCACATCATAGCTTTAACAATGTAAATAAATGAGGTAAGAGAAAATACACATCTCAAGAGAGCGATGATAAACAGTTCCCAAAAGGAATAGTGAAAACACTACTTAAAAGTAGACTGGACAGAACATTGCGTTAAGCACAAAACATGTTGCCAAGACATACTGTGACTCAAAAGAGCCTTTCCTGTTGCTGGCTCATTAAAAAATACAAACAAATGAAAAAAATAACTGAGATAAGAGTTTGATAAGATACTGCTACGCCCCAAGTATCATTTTTCTAAGAAACGAATGGCCTCAGGTATACACAAATGGAGAACGGCTGTCAGTTAGCCATTTTTCTCAAAGCAATCGAAGACAAAGAAGGCAAGTGCAAAAATGTATCCTCTAGAAATAGGCAATGAAAGTTTATGTGAAAAAAACCCAACACTCCCTTGTGGGAGTGGAAAGGAATTTATTTTTTCAAAGCAAGGAAAAAACACTTAGGATGTACAAAAAGCATCCAAGGCTTACAACTATTAGACAATGCCCAATGTGACTAAAAATCAAGCCCAATTTAAATTGGTTCTTTGAGTGTCTTATTACCAAACCACGCTTTCTACTACAAAAACATATTAAGTACTTCTGCATGGCAAGAGTTCCATTAATCTGTATTTGTGCATTTAACTTACTGTAGGTGAGAGTTTTTGGTGCCTTGCAGTAATTCAACTGTTTGTCTCTTAGCACAGGCCTGTTTGGAAGAGCTCATCATCTGCTTCAGGTCACTGGTACTTGCTGAATGGGACGGACTCCTTGGCATGCCCACTTCCACAAAAGCATCATTGCAACCTACAAGACCAATAAAGAAACAGTTAAACAAAATCCCCAACCTTGCCAGGTGCTCGGATAACTTTTGCTGGAATAAAAGCTTCCCACTTAATGTTCAAGCATCTACAGAATGTGTTTTTATAAATATTTATCACCTTATTTGGGCAATGAACCTTTTACCCAAATCAGCATATCAAATGACCACAACCCTTTGTAAAAAGAGCACCTCCTAGTTGCTCAGTATTTGCAAGGGAAACAAGGCCTTTACACACAGTTGCTCAAGTTTGAAGTGAAACTGGCTTTCCCTCCCTCCAAGAATGATGGGAACAGTCCAATAGTTCCTTCAGCTTCTAAAAGACAGCATAACTAAAACATGCAATGAAATTGCTTGCCAGTGTTGTCTAGGTTGGATCAATGCCTAATTTTCTGCAGTAGCTTTCTCAAAGGCATTAATTCTTTCCTTCCGTTAAAAATCAAAAATACAACATTGTTTAAACCAGCACAGATTGTTTTATGCAATGAAGTTAAGCTGCTGTAAAACATACTAAAATTTTCCTAAGTTGTTTCCCTGTGCTTTTAGTGAATAAATTAAAGGCTACAAGTCCATTTATATTGATTTATGGGGTTTCTATCAATGATACAGCTCAGATACTACAACTTTTTACTTTCTTTGACAGTGAATCTGGGAGATCAGCAATATTTTCCTTCATCATGGATGCAAAAACAATGCACAGGAAATACATCTGTATTTTTGTTTCAAGATCTGTACACAGTCTGCACAAATACTACCAGACAAAAGAATAAAGTGTCAAAATCTTACCTTCTGCACTATTTGACTTGGCAGCTACTTGTTCTGAGGCACCATGAGTACTTGTTTGTCTGACCGGATCACTGTGGTTTGTGCTCAACACATTTTCTCCTAGTGATGTGGCAGACAATGCAGCATACTTGATATTTGAGGTCTGAAAGGGTTGTCAAAAAACGACTAAAGTGACTATTATGCTTAAGGAAATCCTGAAAGAGTTTCTCTTCTCTATCTGTGCAGGAGAACAATAAATTCATTCCTGACATGGGAGAGCAATATGTTTGAACATTCCATTTTTCAATCTTTAAGTCATATTCTGAGAACATCCCTGTTATATTTCTAAACTTAGCTGCTTTAGAAATCTCATAGTTAGTTTTCTCTTTCAGTGTTTCTTAGTAGAGGTCTATTTCAAACAGATCTGGTTCTCCAGAGATATCATCACTTACCTTTACATGACCATTTAAAGAAGGTGAGACTTTTTTACTCTCTGATTGGATGCCATTAACGTGGACTTCAACAGGAGTCAAGCCTGGTGGTGGAGATGGAGTGTTTTGACTGTAATTAGGTACTCCAGACAACAGGATACTAGTTAAGGTTGCTTGAGCAGTAGATGGTATCATCAGGTGTGGAATAGCAGAAAAACCTGCAACAAAATTTGGTCACGTTCTGATTAAATTTATCATTTAACTTTCTCAGGCATTATAGTACTTTATATAAATCTCTATTTAGCTTAGGTACATCACTAAACAAGTTTCATTAGAACTGCATGCCCAAACCATAATGCTTTATCTAAGCATTACTTTGTCGGTTAACATAGTTTTTTATGTAACACAGATGAAAGCATTGCTCATGACAGCATGTCTTAAGCTTACACTAAGTTATAACTTTAAATTTGGATACTTATTCATCTGTGTTAAGAGAAATTTAAAAATTACTGATTCCAGACTTTCCAGCTGTCATTCTAACAACCTACTGTGGCACAGTACATTTAATTCACATTTAACTTGCACCAACCTGTGGCATTTGTGTTAGCAAGAGATGTTGCCCATAACGTGGGGCTAGGCGTGCCTGAACTTGGACTCTGCAAGGGACTCACAGAGCTATTAAGAGCATTCAAGAGAGAATTTGGAGCACTTGAGGTGTTGACTGACAAGGCTGTTGGACCTAAAAGGCCTGTAAAAAATCATGCCAGTGAATATTTAGCTAAGATTTACAGAAGAAATTTTACACAGAAGTAGCAATTAAAAACAAAACGTAAATTGCACCAGTATGTATTTTACACATTTGAATATTAAATCTGCTGTCGATTTGGCCCACAGAGCATGTTAAGAATGCTTGTTCTTAAAGTGGGAATCACATCCAAGAAGAACTGGAACATCTATGATGTCCTTCTACTGAACTTTAACTACTGTCACAACAAAGAGCCTGCTTCTCAGCCCCACTGCCCCTCTGTGTCCCCTCTAGTGCTTCAGTCAGTTTGTTTCAAAGAAGTACTGCTTAGAGACAAGGAAGCAACTGCCCTACACAACCTGACTTTCATTTCAGACAACAACATTGTTCTCAGAAGCTCATACGAATGAACCACTGCTTCCACACTAGGAACTGTTCAATCCTTTTTGCATCTTCAGTGCTGACTAAATTATGCCCTATTTATTCGTGAAGCGCTCCCTCAAACCAGCTCCTTGAGTAAGAGCATTCAGAGGGCAGATCAGTGCTGTACTTTAAGAGGTAAAAAACCAAAAACTCAAAGTGCAGGCTTGACAAAAATGCTAACAAATGCAGCATTAAAACCCACAGTCTAATGGCACAAACACTTGCCCCTGTGTGACACAGAACTACGCAGCACTCCTGTAGGGCAGGTCACTGGGGAGCGTGGTATTTACGTGAGAATCATGAATTTCAAGAACCAGTGTCACGATTTGCCACTAAATTCTAAATTCTTCTGAGACTGCTTGGTTTTCTATATATTCTTGATAATAAGGTATTTTCAGAGCTTCAAAACAAAATGGTAATTCCAGTCAGGACTATAGGCTGATTCTATAAAACTACATAAAGATAGACATTTCTGTCCTAGATTTCCTACTGCTAAGCAAAGTCTAAGCTAGAAGGAAGTGCATGCCTCAGCTACAGCGAGATACAGCCAGAACTGAAACGTGGTGTCAGCTACATGAACTCTCATGGTACTGTTGACAGGCTTAAGTACCTACACAAATTCAGGACAGCCCGAGCCATCACGATATTGCTAAAGAAATTTCATTTGAAAAAGACTATTCTGAAAATCGTAAAAGGAATGTCCCACTTCACCTGTATTTCCCTCCCTTTCCCTTTCAGCTAAGTGGTTTTTGAGCTTCTGGAGGATCTTTTAGAGATGAGCAACATGCCTAATTGCAAAAGCCTTGGAGGAAGTTTTACAACTGAAAAGCCAGACGCTTTTAGTATCTTCTAATGCTTTAACACATTTCTTTGCGAAACACACACACATCTGATTCTTTTCTCTAGTACAAGCAAATTAAGCTTCAAACAAATATGTACCTATTAAATACATATAAATATAGATCTATATAAATGATATAATGCATACCAAGCCCAGTGAGTCCTAACCCTGCTGAGGACAAGATGTCTAGACCAGGACAAGACAGACCAACAGGGCACGAGACAGTAGAAGGATTTGATGCTATGGTGACTCCACTACTTTCAAGTCCCAAGAGACATTTCCGTGCCTCATACATATTTAAGGCATTTCGTTCAACGCTTTTTACAATCACAGACTGCAGGGAAAGAAAACAAAAAACAACAAGATGAAAATCAACGAGTAACACAACTACATAACCTCGATCTGCAACACCCATAACTTCTTAATTCTCCCTCGTGGCTATCAGTAACATGGCAGCGCAAGACAGCATGAGATCATGTCCATCAGGAACTATTCAAATTCAGTGGCTTTGACAGGAAGTTTAGGGATTTTGTATGTACTTGACAAAGAAAACAATGAAGATCTTTCTGTCTAAGAAAAACTATTATTTTACCTTGGTGCTATCTGGCATACCAAGTCTTAAGTGCCCTAAGACCTAGAGAAGTGAATCAATTAAAATCTTATCTTCTCTTTTATCCAAGGTCTAGACCTCTAAGTAGACAAAGAAGTTGTTCAAATTAAATCCCGCTATCAAATCCACAGTTGTCTGAGAATAAAGCAACAAATGCCTGGAAAATTAAATTGCAAAAAACTTCATTTCTTGTACCATCTCTAAACAATGTTTCTTCGTATTGATTTTATATATCCCTACAGAGAAAAGCTTACTTATTGATACAACAGAACACTCATTTAATAATTTGAAATCTTTGTCTGTTACGGTATTATATATAACAACGCAGATAACTGTGAGAGTTGCTTCTCTATACTTGCCTGAATATTTTACAATGAACATCTCCCATTAGACATGTCTTGTAATTCCGTTTCTTGTCTTATGTTCTATATGAGATGTTGAAAATAACGACTTTTCTCATAGTCATGTTATTTGGGGGTTCTTTTTTATTGTTTTTTTGCTTGTTTTATTCCAATTGCTAGAGAAATCTACAGTTACGTGGCGGAGATGCAATTTTAGATTAATTTCTTTAAAATCCAAAATCAAGAGTAGTTCTAGTCAGATATAATTTGTCTCCTCTGAATTTATTTCTTGTATCAGTATATTTCATACAAAAGCTAATCTTTGTACTGTCAAATATTTAATGAAAGTCAAATTGCCATCAAAGAGAGTTGTTGTAACATTTAAACTGATACTTCAAGCAGAAAATATATATGCCTTTTACAAGCTTATGATTCATTAAGTTAGGGAGGAAGAGCAGACATGTCAGCTCATCAGCTCTGAGAAGCTGTTATGAAAGCCTAAAAAGAATATATTAGCTTTCCACCAACCTTGCTTGGTTGCTTTGGCTTCGGCTTAATACTTATGAAGACATCTAACTGCTCCATTAGCTGTGTTATAAACTGTGGTTCTACTTCAATTTCTTCTTTCATATCAAACATGAGCACAAGAGGAAGGCAACCCTGAAGACAAGACGCAAAAATTCATAAAATATATAAACCTATCCTTTTCCTGTGAAATTGTTAGCAATAAACTTAACATAGAGACTGTAGCACATGTACAACATGGAACAGTAAGTTCAGAAAAACTAGAAAGTATGAAATTTTAATTAAAGCCATTTCCCTGTGTGCACAAGTACACAGGTTTATCTTGCTACTCTGGTATTCTGAACAAACAGTTTGGCAATATAAGTGTTAAATAATTTGTTGAATATTTGACATTCCAATCAGCACATACGCACCCCACGTTAGCTATTTATACAGACGTAGAGGTGCCCGCAGGATTAAAACACAAAAACTCCTATTAGCTATTGAATTCGGACTTGGCTGCAGAACTCACATACTGAAATGGCTCATGTTAAACTGTGTTTGAGGTACAGAAACACAACTCTGTAAAAATTTCTCTGTAAATCAATACTGCCTAAGTCTGAACTTTCCCATTCCTCTTCCTCTGTCCTAGATCAGCTAAGGAAATATTTCTCAAAGATATAGATGACATCTCTGAAACATCTGAAATACTAAAACTTTAATTGAAAATCAACAAAAACAAACATCGACAAAAAAAACCCCAGTCCTAAAGAAAGCCCAAACCCAAGAAACAACAATGAATTCAATGGTCTCAGGATACCTAGAAACTTGTGAGAAATCTTAAGCTAATTTCTAATAAATAACAAAAACAGAGGGTATAAACTCAGTGAAAACAAAAACCAACTTTTTGACATTTTAGATTCCCAATAAAGTACACATAGTAACACACAGAGCAGAAAAAAATCCAAACTAAGATACATCCAAGAACGTGGTCTTGTTTAACCAGTTTCCTGCTTTCACTTCAGAATGAAAAGCAGCAAACTGATGTATTTATTCTTCAGATAACTAGTTCAATATTGTTTTATATTTAAACAGCACTTCTCAACAGCATCACCTATATTATGAATAAAGTCTAATTGAAAAGAACAAAATCAATCAAGCATTTTATGGTAACAGAACTGTTGAGAACGTTTCATAGTTGATTTTTTTCAAACGTTTGCACAGAAAGCAGTATCAGAAGGTCTCATCAAAAGCTTGCTGAACAAAAACGCAACTAAAGGTTCACAAGGAAAACAATGAAAGTAGAAACTTCAAGGTTGAAATGTCAGGTTTTATAAGCATATTAACGGACTCTTCTTTTACATATGAGAGGAAAAGGATGAAAATAAAGGCCTTTTGCAGGCACAGTGCAATGTAAGAGAGACATGGACTTCTGGAATTTAATGGTGTCATGGTTTATCCTGATACCAGCTTTGAACTGGAATTGGACTTGAGTCCAATCCTCCCATCTGTTGTCTGTAAATATCCATACATGTAAAAAAAATCCATGTACACATATTAGTGCTATAGCAATGCCTAAAGGGGCTGTGAAGCTTAAAGACCATTATAATAAATATCTGTACAAATAATAATATTAATCTGACCTATTTTTATAAAAGACTTTATAGTACTGAGGCTACAGTACTCAAAAGAATGTAAGACTGCAGAACGAGTAATTATCTCCTAAGGTTGCCCAGTTTCCTTAAAAACTCTCCTATGCAGAACCCAATAAATTCTTGCAACTTCTTCCCGAAAGAAACATAACTTACCTGACAAATGTGGAAAATGCAGGTTGGCAAAACAAAACAAACCATGTAATAACAAAACCCTCCAAAGATATATCTTCTACTCAGAGCCATACTGTTACAATAAATTTAAATTGCTTATGTCGTATTTGTATTACCGAGGTCACTTTTCAAATCACAATATCGGAGATTATAAATATTTTGGGTAACTTCAAACAGTCATGAAACACTGACAAAATAGAGCACTCAACGAAATCAGCTTTTTGCAACATGAGTAGCAATCCTTCCTCTCTAAGGCTAATCTTCATTTGATCCATAAACACATGCAGAATGAGCTTATTTCCTATAATATTGCATTTTTTTCAAGCAAGTTTTTCAGTGAAAATATCTACCATGAGATATTGCCTGGCAAGACAGACAGACTCAATTGTGCCCTGGAGGTAGACAGTGGATTTCTTCTGGGGGTTATTCGGGTCAGGGAAGTGGATCTGAGCGCCAGTCCTCTGCATGATGTGTTTGATATTGCTGCCGTTTCGACCCATCATAAAGAGATGATGCTGCGCTGCGATGTCGAGCTGCGTGCTCACAGGGATCGCAGAGGCCAGGCTCCCGGCCAGGTGTTCTAAAAGCATGGCTGTTCCTTCCTGCAGGGCGAAACGCAAGACACCAGTGAAACTGTGCTCACAGGCACATGAAACGACATTTCAGACCGCTGCCTGACTTGTCATGAACTCCACAGTCAAGATCAAGGAAATTCTGTTTTGCCTAAAAATCTGATTGATTTGTTAAAGGTAACAGATGGACTGAATTTTACCTGTTATTCCCATTTTATGTCCAAATGTAGCATTGAACTGCCACTGTAAAAGGTAAGTAGACGATACCAAATGTTTTGCTCCCAATAGACCCTTCTGTGCCCACATACAAATTAAGAAAAAATCAATAGAGATTTATTTCAGTAGGCATAGCTGCAAAATTTATCTTTCAATTTCAGCTTAAGATGTTCTTACTGGCTTGAGATACACCCATCCAAGACTGTATCAATCTATCAAACTTTCAGTTGTTAACAAGGGACCTTCTCTATTTTATTAAGATAAATAGGCTCATGGCAGTTCCTAGCCTTGACTGTCAAATTCACATCTCCCGATCCTGGTTTTGCAAGGCCAGTTTTATCAACTGTTAGGGCAACTTGCAAGGTTATGTATTTGAGTGCACATTGAGAAGATCACGCATGAAGAATTTGCACATGCATGCATGTCATTTTGTGGAGCGAAGGGCTGTGAAGAGTTGTGTTTGTTGGCACTTCATTATTTATTTGTTTATTTTAATTAAAAGATGGATAAGATTAGCACATATTCCAGAATGGCTAGAAACCCCAACAGGTGTGCAAGAGATGACAAAACAGATTAAAAGGTTAGCACAAGCAATGCCAATTCCTAAACTTAAAACTATTTGCTACATATTTTCCACACCTCGCCTCTACCAGTGAAGTTTTAAAAAGCCCAAACCCTCATGCTCAAAAAGTGATTATGCAGTAATAATATGTATTGATGAGGCAGGATAACATTAATATAATTCTTAATTATCTAAATTATTTAATATAGTTAAGATATGCAGAATCTGACTTAAGAAGCAACATTACCTTCACAGCACTAGTGTTATTTTGTGAGCCTCTGACAATGACCGTAGCACCATACATTCGAGAGCGTTGTTTAAAGGAAACTGAAATATTATATGTCTGACATATATGCTGAATTGTGGGAGAATTAGGATCTGGGATCGGTTGGAGAATTCCAGCAATAGGCAATTCAAATATGAGTACCAATGGAAGCAGTTCCTACAACAACATTGAAGAGCAAATACTGAAAACCAAAATGATACCAAATAAAATCTACAATTTCATTACCAAATCCTAACGTATTGGTCAATGATGAATCAACTGACATAATACATCCTCTGCCCAGTATTCACTGATAAAAACATTATCACATCTTGAGTTAGAAAAAGGTACTTTCTCCACCAAAAAACAGCAGGATCTGTTGCAACTACATAGCAACAATAAAGCTAGGTAATTTCCCACGCTCATCCATGTGGACCTACAACCAGGTCACTACTTGTAAAACTTCCTAGAGAAGTCTCTTCACTGTCATGGATTAACCTGAGCTCTGAATTCAGCTACAAAGCTATTTAAACATCAGCTTCTTTCATGACTGTCCACGATCAAGGTTGTGCATATGGCATACCTCACTACAAATGCAAAAAAAAGTTTTCATAATTTATTAGATTTGTAATGATCCATATCAGAATATCCATACATGTCAAAACTACAAAGTATAGACAGAAAAGCGTCATAAGAATGGAACTAGATTCCACCAAATCACTTTCACAAATTACACATAAAAATGGTTAAAATCAGGAAAGGCAGTTACCGCCTTTTAAAGTCGTAGATTCACACAGGATGACTAAGCTTCTACAGGCTATCTATGGAGGGTAAGTTCAGATGTAATTTTAAACACAGCATAGAATAGTTTACATCTTGCTTATACTGAAGACTTTGCCCTTGAAGTCTTCCTTGGGCTAGTTAAAAATTTGGCCAGAATACGAATGACTACTTTCACAATACCCTTTGCATTTCGCTCATATGGATACTCACATTTGTTCCTATATTTCTGCTGTTGTAAGACAGAGTGAGACAAACCTAAAGTTCTCAAAACTAAAGTTTTTTTTTCCTTTCAGTTGTTTTCAAAGGAACACTATACTGAAATAGACTATTACCCGAATTCTAACTCTTGCAGACTCCACTCCAGCTGGCTGTCCTGCAATAGATACCTGAAAGAGCAAGAATAAAGAAAACATAGAATCACATTTTCAAATGAGGCACTGGTAAAGTTATTCAGACTTGTGTTCCCCCTGTCTTTTTTTTTTCCCAAAAGAAATCAATACTCATTTTACACCTGGGGACATACTAAGTGCTCACGAAACGGTACCTGAACACTGAGACCAGTTTAAAAGAAATAATCTATGAATACTGTAGCATCTCAGGTTACACAGGCTTAAGAAAATAGAAGAAAACTGATACATCAAACTAGACAGTTGTTTGGATCAAATAACGGAATTACTACTGTATATGTGTGCTTAATGCTAGTATTTAACAACAGTAGGTTTTCTTGAACTTTTTGAAATTATCATTCTTTGCTCAGCAGCCACTAGGATGCACAAGAGGGAATTCTAACTAGTGATGAAAAACTTGGAAGTAAACATTCCAGTAATATTAGCATTACAGAAGATGTGCAATTCAGATTCAATGACATAATCTAACAAAGCTGAACTCTTACAATTGGACATTCATTTTTGCTAGCTACCCACCAAGTTCAGTTTTCAACTAAGTTACACCGCAATTTAAAAGCAGCAAGAAGTTAATCACCATGCTAAGTCAGGGGTTGAACAGGAAGAAAAAAATTTATGAAAGCAGTGCTTTTCATACTGCTTCTCTACCATTTGCACTAAGTTGTTTACTGTTGTATGCTCAAAATAGTTTTAGTTAAAAAATCCAACTAAACAAACATAATGATGAGTAAGCTATCACAAATTGTTTCCATCTGTTTTTAAAGACTTGCTCACTTAGGAAGTCCCGTGCTTTCCACACAGTATAAATCCCAAAAGTCTCTTTCCCTGAACATAAACTCAGTGTCCCCAAAAAACCCAAGTTGATGAAAAACGTTTAGGGATATTTCATACTCGGGAATTGCAGTATAAATACATTAAATATTTAAACAATACTTACTTGGTTGCTTTTCTCTGCTTGATTGTTCCTATTTGAGTCTGGAAAATGGATATGGCATCCTGTTTCCTCCATCACCTTTTTAATATTATTGCCACCTTTACCTATCACATGAGAATGTTCTGTATGTGAAACATCCATCTTCAAGGTTACGCGATTGCTCTGGAAATCAAGCACTCGTGATTAGATTTTTTTTTTCCCCCACAACAGAACATGAGCATTTTACAGTGATGTAGCTTCAAGAATTACACTTGAAACTTTATTCACATACTATTTTTGCCATAGCTTAAGCAACATGCCTTCGATACGGACCACAGGCAGATGCTGTCCTGTGGAGGGAGAGAGGTTAGAGAGCATTTGCCAGCATTCAGCGGTCAGCCCAGCCCTAACCCTTGACACATGCCGGACCACTCACATTTTCTTTCCAATGAGGAAAAAAACACTCATCCATGGAAACAGATACCCAAAGATCCATCTTCAAAAAACATCTAAGGCTTTTAAAATGACCACTAGCTTTTATCAGCTGTGACTTAAGTGCCCTTTTGCAATCCAATCTAATTTATTTTAATTCTGTGCTCTTTCAATTGCGGACACAGACTCCTGTCTAATCTGAAAGGACCACGTGATGAAGCCTTCAGCAAATCAAAGCCACGGGACCCAAAATAACAGACTTTTTTTTCCTCTCCTCTAACAAACACACCAGATTTTTCTAGTACATCAATTTTAGCATATATATAAACACTGGCTACAGCTGTTCTTAAAAAACCATATTGTTAACAGTCCACAATAATGTTGTTACTAGCTGTTCAAAAAATGGCCCTTATCACTGGAGTGTTACTTTTTGGCAATCTGTTTAGACAATCAAAAAATTAGCACACAGCTATGCAGAAAATGTACACACTGCCCCAGAAGGCTTACTACTGGATGACAAGGAAATCTGATGAACATGAGACCTCTGGCCAAAATCTGGGCATTTTAGAAATTCTGGTCCTAACATTTCAGGGTATAAACATGCAGCAACAGTTAAACACAGAACTGCATAAATGGTCCTAAAATTTCATTTCAAACAAACAAAATCTTAGATGGATGCATAATCTACTGTTTGCAATAAAGCTGTATTTCAGATTTTAAAGTAAAAAAATCCAATGAATAATCTATGTTTGCTTTTAGGCATACATCTGGAAATATTATTTCTATATAGTTCAGATGTGGAAAAAGTGCTTCAGGTATGTATTTTCTTATAGCATGTTTAAATTTCTGTGTACACACCAAAAGTCAACATCAAGAAGAGAATATGTCAGAGACTTTGCTTTGGAGCATCCATAAATGTCTCCTCTTTAAATGAGCCCATGCAAAGAGATCAATGTCATCACAAAATTAGGGGTTAAGGTCTCATTCAGATTAAGTTCTTTCTTACTTTTGTGTCCAAGACAGACATGATTCTCTCTTTCGCTTCTTTAACATTTTCTTTTTTTCCAGAAACTTTAATATGGGGATCTACAAAACAAACAAAGACTTGTAAGAAAAAGAAAAAAGTGAAAAGTCTATCAAAAATTTCTGCCGTGCTTCAATAAATTTGAATCCATTATTTATAGTTCAGTAATAAACTGTACCATCAACCTTTGGGATTCAGCTAAAACCCAAATGTATTGTTCCACCCCTTCAGCCTCAGGATTGGAATTGCCAGATGAGTTTATTAAACATAACCAACTTCAAATAAATAGAAATCAAATGTCAAATGTATATCACAGTATTACAAATATTTGACTGCAACGCAATTACACAGCAAAGCCATCACGTCTTCTCAAACAAATACTAACAGAGGACACCTAAAAGTTTTTTGGCAGCCTTACTCAAGCTTAACGCAAACAATGTCCACGCAAACCACCCACCAAACCAACCCACTTTCATCACTACTTCGTTGTATTTAATTAGTCTCTAGAACTAACCTTCGCAGTTTTAACCTGGCAATAAAGGTGCCCTCACCAGTAGTTTTCTGATCAAAGTTATCAAATAAAAACTAAATAACACTAATAAACGAAATCTCTGAACTGTCAAGAATATAAATTAAGATATGCAACTAAGCTATATACCCAGGAGGAACACCAGCTGACAGCAGTTTTTGGCTAGTGAGATCTAAAATACCGGTTTTGCAACACGCTTCAGTTCACATTATAATTTTCAGACCACTGTCCTTAAACAGCAGAAGGAGGTGTGCTGAGCTATCAGGCACAGTTCTGCAGCCTGGAACATACACCTGGTTAGGACATACAGAACTGACTTTGGGACTAAATTCAGTAGCTATTACTTCAAAAAGTGTGAAAATTACACATTAGATAGTTTAGCAGCACCATCTGGTGTCCAGAAGCATAAAGTGCCATAATGCAAAACTGCTGTGAGAACATTAAATATAAGTTCAATTAAAACAAAAAAATCCCCAGCTACCATCCAAATTTCCAAGTACTAGAAACAAGGATATGATTTTGCAGATGATGTCTATTTCTCTTGCCCTAGTTCTAGAGTCCTCTGCCTTCTGCAGTGCTTTGTCTCCTGTGATGGGGTAAACTGCTCTCAAAGAAAAAGGTATTTTCAACACTCTTCTGGCTAATGAGTTAATCGGACTTATTATGCTAGACAGATACATACATACAGTATATAAAAGTAAACACATTCTCAACGGCAGGAGAAAGTGTAGCTGTAACATAACATATCTGCCTTTCCCATCATTGCAACGGTTGAAATCACTTTAGTACTAAAGAAATGCCAAATAATACCACTTTAGATTGTAAACCTGTTGGATTCAATTGGAAACTGAAACTGCTTAAGCCGTGCCTGGATACTCTTTTCAATCCAACAATAAAAAAACCCCAAACCATCTCTAGTCTTTACCACTGGGAAGCTCTGAGCACATTCAGCTGGGGATACAGAAACACCGCAGGAACACTGGATTCACTGCCAAGTTTCACGAGAGTCAAGAAAAATGCAGCATTTCTGAGTTCTGAGAAACAGATATATTTCTTTTTTAAAAACGGAAAAACTGTATTTACAAAACCATCATATGTGCATAGAATCTACAGGAATCTACAGAAGCTCCAAAAAATCTGCTGCTTCAGCCTTTTCACAATGGAGCAAAGTTAAAAAAACCCAAACAAACAACAGAAAACCAAAATAGTCTTAAGGGCAATTTCTCCCTCTTTTTTTTTTTTTTTTAATTAAGTTGACATTAAGCCATGTGGTTCTAATGTGTTTAAGCTGTGAATGATATTTGAAGTGGATGTTGCACGCAGAAGTTCCCAGAAGCAGACTGTAACACACTACATGTGCTACAACTGCTCTTTGGAGGCAACCAGGAAAAACAGAAAATCAGACCACCACCACTTTGTCATTGATTTTCATATATTTGTAAACATTATATTTTAATACACATTCGGTTACAATATGAAAAATACCTGAAATTAAGCCTAGCATCCTACTAGTATCAAAGAAGTTGACTACCATTCCATAATACCACCTGTTTAGCCATGGGTGAAAATATATTTTAGAACACCTATTTTTTTCATTCCCCATCTCAGTTGGACTCCTCTGTTTTGTTGATACTGACAGCTTCAGCAAAAAAATCTCATATTTCTACATTTAACCTTTCTTTGTTCTTTCTAGAGGAAAAAACAGCTCAATTACTCACTTTAAAAACAAAAGCAAAGAACCCATGAAGCAAAAAAGAATCTACTGATGCCAGTAACAATTCTAAAATATGCTATGAAATCTTTTAAAAATTGGTCTTAAGTATCCTCTCCTTACTTGACTTCTTTTCAATAACACAGTGGCTGGCAGTGAATATGAAGCAACTCATTTTTAAGTTAACAGAATTCTTCCTTTGAAATTTACTCCCTCTTTTCTTCAAGGAAAGACAATTTAGATATGATGTCCACATCAACATTTTGGATTAGAAAAGGTACTTGGAACTAACAGATTCTGAATTGGCTTTGCAGGAGCTGAAAGTACGTTCAATTAAGCATGCTCTGCAGGAAAACCAACAGGTACCCAAATAACATAAAGCCAATGAACACAGATATCACTTAGGAATTCACTAAAAATTCAGAGAGGCAATTAGGTTGTACAATTTGGGGTTTTTTGTGTATATTATAGATCCTTAAATTTCTTAAAAACACTTCTCTATGGAATCAATTAACTTCTTTGCACTGCAGTTCCTCTGGACAATGTGGGAAAGTTGAAAATTGTCTGGTCTAACTTTTAGCCTCCCAGATTCGTGCCTGACTTGTGACACTTAGGTCACTGGTTCTTGTTCTACCTACTCCCTGCCATATGGAGAAAATATGTCATCAATGGAATCAGCATTCACCTTCAGTTTTCTGCTTAGGCCGAATTAAGTTATTTTTTTATGGAGTGCTTCCATTGCACGCATGATTCTATAAATGAAGAAATGAGACACCTAAGCTAAACTATATGCAAGCAAAGAACAAAGGCTCCAGAACAAGTCTGTGTGCTAAAAGCATTTAAGGTTGTAATGCTTTAAATACAGGTGTAGTATCAGAAACCAGAAAAGATTTTGACTTGTAAGAAACAACATGATTAGTGTCTTGCAAAATATAAAATATAGTAATCCATCTTTTAATCAGTTTTGAGGGGCAGCATCTTTTTTCCTAAGAGTGCAAAAGATAGATTTAACTTTGACAGATTCCCCCTCCTCCTTCTCAAGAATTGAGGAATGTTTACACAAAATAGAAAGCTAAAGTTACAAACCAGAAAATGCTGGAAATTTTTCACAACAGCCTTCATTTTGCCAGTCTCCTGTCTTCAAGTGATCTTGTATTTCTCCCATCCTCAAATTCCCCCACTCCACACTTCGGCAGTTTCCACCTCCTTAGTCTTTGTCCACAACTATATCAGCAAGCCTCCAGCTTGTTGGTTTTTTTTGTCTTTGTTACTATTGTGTGCAACATTTCAGTAAACAAAATAAAATTCCTCCAAGCAAAAATATGTTTGTGCATTTGCATCTACTCTGACTTTTACCAGGCAAGAAGCATTTCAAATCATTAAGACATTTAACCGCATAGGGCTCTCCTGCAATTCAGACATTACATTTAATGTCTGGGCAAGCTTTTCAGACCACAGCTAAGCGTCTAGCTTGTTTACAGGATGAACAGACTTGACTTAAGTTACAGAAATACCACTTTTCTAAAAATAACTAGACAACTGGGCAACACCAGGGCAGATGACAGTCATTCTTAATAAGTAGCTGATTAGGATCTGAACAGCCCATGAGTATTTACTGAACTTGAGCCATTCAAAGAAAAACAAAGACAAAAGAAACCTAGCATTTTTAAGGACAAGTTATGAAAATATCTGCCCAGAAACTCCTAGTGAAAACACACTAAGCTCTAGAAGTTAAAATAAAAGGAGAAAATCAAATGAACACATGTAAGTTCTCAAGTGAAAGAGCGAGTACGCTATTGATCCTGCAATAACAAGTTGAAATGCAGGTCTATAAAACTAGCGAATTGAAAAGGTCAAATAGGACTTCCTATTATTATGGAAAAAGGGATAATTGGATTGAAACAAATTTACTGAATGATTTAAAATAAATTAGGGATACTGCATAATGTACAGTTGTCAGAATGGATAATCTCTGACCAAACTAGATGAATTGACGAAAGCCAAGATAGACTTCAAATAGGCTCATTCTATTCCCATGGAGAAGAAACACTGAGGCTAAAAGCATGCAGCAAAGGCTCACAATTAAGGGCATATGCAAAGTAACTCGACTGAATACAAAAGGCAATTGTCACTTGGGTACTCCTTGCTGTTGGCTTATCAGAGTCCTCATGTATGCTCAGACATATCACTCAAAAACATGGGGTTTTTTTTGGTTTGGGTTGTTGGTTTTTTTAGAAGCTTACACTAGACTGCAGCATCATCAACTAGCTAACTTGGGCATGATCAAAAGCCTACCCAAAGGATCATAAAACTCAACATGGGCTGCAAGCAATTAATAGTGTCTGCAGAGTAGACATATCCTGAGGCTCTGGGCATTCTAGGGGATCTATTTGTTGTGGACAAACAGCTGATTACAAAATGTCCTTGGTAAGAGCTAGAGCCACTGCCTATATGTGCAAACACATTTGAAAGACCCTTTGTCTTCTCAGAAATTTTTGACTCTTAACTTCTCTCTTTACTAGCATCTAACTCCAAGCCATCTTCAGAAGAATTCCTGTTCTACTCAGAATATGACAAAGAAACTGAGAAAAAGCAACTATTTGTTGCATTGCTTCTGCCACAGCTCCAGTGGAAGCAGTTTACATGCAGCCCTTTGCTCTTTTTACATTTTGGTTGCTCTTACGTAGTCATCCAATAAGCATTAAGTATCAGAGCACTGCTTTTGAATCCTGCACTGTGACAACAGTGCAATGATGAAGCCTATCTCCTCTTCACTTCTCTCCACCATTTATAAAAATACATGTACGTATACATATACATACACAGACACACATAGACACAGAGCTTGGCTAAAACACCAACCTTATACACACACACACACACACACACATATATCTATATACACAAAACTGAAGAAATGCTGTGCAACATCTTGTAGAGCAGAGCAAAGAATCCAGTTTCTCCAAGATTTCATAGCATAGTTCATAAGAAAACTTTTAACAGGCTACTTTAAATAAAATAGGTACTTGAAGTCAAATACCTGTTTGATGTAGCCCCACAAATGAGAAGAAACAAAACAAGGTGCTTTTCTACATTAAGTCATAGCTGAATCCCACATTTGGGTGTCTTAGTAGCCTTGAAATGTCCCAACACAACACTGAAAATCAACGTTCAGGATGCCCAGAATTAAGTGAAAAATAGCCAGAAACATCAGATAAGCAAGCTTTAAAAAACAAATTACCTGGGGAACTTAATATTTTTGGAGAAATAAGCTAGTGACGACTGGATTTCGGACCCAGTGACAGAGGAAATGAAGTTGAAAAGACTTCTCTTAAAGCATAAGCAAAGAGGTAAGACAAGGAAGAGGTAACAGAACATTTGGAAATTTAAATAGCAAAGTGACCAGATTCGAAGGGAGAAGGGGAAGGTCAAGGTGAAGAAGAAGAGAACCTGAAAAGAAGAAATGAGAACGAATTAATTGTAATCACACAAAGACTCCATTTGAGTCACACAATTTCAATGTCTTACCACTGTAATTAGCTTAAATTCTTCATTTCACTTTTTTTCTAAAAAAGGTCACTAAGGACATTTTATAAATGCATTCAGACACCAAAAGGCACATGTGATGCTGCAATTCTGGTACTCCTTAGGCAGCGGTTTTTCAGCATTTAGCCTGAGCAGCCACCCAAAGCAAGGCAATCTCTCAGCAGAACACAGAGTCTGTACGTCTTATTTTTTTCAGCATGGAACCAAAGAATTCACAGTTCATTACTCAAATATCTATTGCCATTGTATCTCAAAGGACAAACACAGAACCACAATGCTTGGGAAAGAAAATAAGAAATAAAGGGAAGAAAAAAGCTATAGGACTATAAGATGAACTCAATAGAGGGCTTAAAACACAACCCACAACATTCCTATCAAAGCCACCACCATTACATCGTCACTGTGGGCAGACTCATATTCAAGTTTACCATTTTGATGCATAAGCCTCAACATAGGTTTAGTTTCTTACACGCACATTTACAACGGAGTCATTATGTCTGTGTTTTGCTAAATAAAAAGCATCATAGCATGACTCATGAGCCTAAATGCATGCCGCAGGCTCAACCTTCTTTGCACATTCTCCCACATCCAAATCCAACTACACTTTCTTTGCCTCATCATGCCTCCCAATTACTGCTCTGTCTTTCAATGTCTTAGCGCTCAAAGTGCATTCCACTGCGCAAACTGATTTTTATACAGCCATTGCAAAATGTGAATTCTGTGGCTGGAACGGGAGGATGTAGCCAGTCTTCAGCAAAGACTACGGCACAAAGACTACAGCACAAAGACTATGGCACCAGATACACCTGAGGGAACAGGACAAGCAGAACTGTCCTCTTGGGAATCCGTATGAAAGGAAACGTTATCAGAAAGGTGGAAACAGCTGGCTTATGGTAGGACATCAGACACCTGCTAACTAAAGAGAAAGTCAGCTAAACATAGTATTTTTGGTTATAATTACAAACACTCCATTACTTTCTCTGCTTTAGTATCAGACTTGTGCAGAGTGGAGTGGATTCTCCCTTGAAAAGTTTCCCTTCCCAGATTATTATATTTTTGGAAGTTCTTATTTCAACTATATTACAAAAATCTTGTGCACCATGTTCATCATGATGAACATGGTGAATATGAGTTTTTGTTTTAAATAAAGAGAAAAATGAAGAGTCCAATTAAGAAACATTTGTACAGTCTTCTCCAGAGCTAACCAAGTAGTAACAGCTACATGGAGCACATGAAAATTATTCCAATCTCAAGTTACAGCAAGGCATAGTCAGATCATGCACCAAAGAGCACCTCTAAGCTTCCCACCCCAACCCAAAACCAAGGCTACAAACGCACAAGATCAAGCACTTAATCATCTGCCAAGTAAAGACCTGAAGTGCAACGAACATAGTGAAAAGCTGCAACACCTCATGGAAGACCAGAGCAGCCCAGCGAGGAGATCCCCATCAGCAAACAGCTCCTGCAAGAGATGGGGATTACAGGCATGTCCCGATGAGCTCATATTCGAGGCAGAGCCACAACTACCTCAACAGCTGGAACATGAGGTTTGTGAGCCAAGGCAAAGCACAGGCTGGGAGCCCAACAGCAAACAGTTACATGGGCTATACGTGACCAGCAGGCAGGCAGAGGAGAGAGGATTCTGGCCACTGCATTGCCAACGGCGAGATCTGGGCAAACTTGGCCAACGCTAAACGCAAGAACGTCCATCAGATAGTTTTACTATTTGCATTACAGTGAACTATTGTTGAGACTGAGTCTAGAGCTCTAACAGACCTCTCTTGCTACTCATCCTGAACAAACATTATTGACGGTACGTACCTTTTACTTACTTATTATAAGATCTGTGCATTTAGAAAAGTCATTAACTTATTGCTCATAAATCCTAGCGCAGACATACCTGCCTCAGCTCCCTGGGAGCTGCTGGTACACAGAGCGTCAAACCACGCACAGGCAGAACAAGGGCTCACAGCAGCATCATACAACAGGGGTTTTTTTACAGTGCTGACATCCAGTAAAACTCTAACCTAACAGTCCGCAGCCCAAATCTGATTTAATTGCTTCGTAGTCTATTATGAAAGAGTACTCAAGTGCACCATATTCACTGTCTATTTGGTCTTTTCATTTACCAGATGTAAGTTGCATTGCTTACAACAGAGAGACACAGAGGAAATAAAACCTCCTTAACTCTTTTTTGAAGCTTTAGGAAGCCAGTCATATTCTTTTTGATACAGAAAGTCAGATTGTTGCCACATGCATTACATTTCTACAGCTTGGGTTTGAAAGTCAAAATGTTTAACATTAATCCATATTTTAAAGTTATGATAATATTAACTGTATGAAATCTGACTCAAAAATCGCTATGATTGTTATCAGCAAGTTTCTGCCATTCCTTGAACAAGATAATTTTTTTTTAAAGACAAGGTGCATATGTATTTTACAGCCAGCATGTCAATGTACTATCTTTTTCCATGCATCACAGCTGTGCAGGCTGTAGTCTCCAGTGAGAAAAAGAAACAAAGAGGCAGAGAGGGGAAACGGTGCTTCCATCTTCCTTCTAAATCTATTTGTGATGCACCCAATCATGAAAAAAGTAGTCATCTAGGGGAATTTATTTACAACAACTGAAAACTTCAAGATGCTTTTGTACAAGCAAATTTTTAAGTGAATATTAAATTAGACATCATGTAATAATCTACAATTTATTGGATTTAAGCACAACAATACTCATATGGCACTGTAACATTAAAAACGTTATTCTAATTCACAGATATTAAATTATTATCTTCTCCAGAATGATAGGCAGTTGGCAGCTGATTGGGAAGCTCCTGAAGACCACTGACCTACTTAAAAGCTTCTGCTTTGCTTAAAAAAATAAAAAAAAAATCAAACAAACAAAAAACCCCACCCCAAACAAACCAAAACCACACCACAATCCTGAAAGACGCCAAAGTACTGTCTTTTAAATCAGCAAAACATCCCTGAGCTGTTCTCAGATGATTTTTCTTTGCACCTCTTCAGTCCATTTGTCCCTTTCCAGTATTAGACCGAAAGCAAAAAAACTCACCTCCGGGAATTTTAATCACCTGTTCAGCATCTGTGCGATGCAAATTTTGGCAGTCATGCTGGTAGATTCCTTTTCGCGTGTCCCCAAACGGTTTTTAAGTAGAAGGATGGGAATCACAGAGTGGCACACTGTGTTGATCTCCAGGTGACATGCAAACACAGTGTGGAGCAATTTGCAAGATATCTGCTAATGGCTAGAAGAAACTAAAACCCAAACCCGATATGTCAGCTAGTTCCAGTTTTTCACTGACAGATTATGACAAATCTGTTAATTTAATTACAATCATAAGACTTTATATTACTACATTCCAGTTTTTACTACAGTTACTGCCAAGCACTCTCACTAGATATTGAGTCCCTTGCTAATTCCCTTCATATCACAACTGTGTTTGCATTTTGGCTCTCCCTTATCTGCCTGCAAATTGCTGTTCTTGACAGAAAGCACTGCAAGCCTTGACTAAAACAGAAGAGCCCAAAACTTTGTTCCTACTCTTCTTACAGAAACAAACACAGTTCAAATCATTCTTCTGTAAATTCACAGTAAGTACCATGCCCCAGCGCTAGCTCCTCTGCTACCTAGAATTTGCTTCCTTAAACCATTCACAAACTCACAATTTGTCAATTCCTCTCCTTAAATCAATCACAAATGTACCTGTAAATGTGCTATATCTTTCTCTCACAATTTTACATTTTCGTTGCTGTAGGCACTGAGGAATGAATAAGCTGAACAAGATAAAAGGCTCAAGCAAACATGACTTTGTTTAAAAGCTTTCTCAGTTGTCACCTATGCTACACGCAACTCAAGGAGAATTAATTGACCCGGCTGGTTTCTGCAATGGTAGCAATCTGGAAGCTTGTATAAATAACTCCAGCAAATGAAGTATTTACTGCCAGCTGCTGGCACAAGGGATGCTGCGGATTTGTGCGTGTCTAACTGCTCGGATCGGAGAGAATCAACATTGAACTCCCGTGGCCAAGTTTCGAATGGGCTTGGACAGTCTCTTCTGTTCGTCTATTTATTGCAAAACAGGGAGAAGTCAACTATGCTTGGGGCAGCTCTTCCAGAAAACAAAAGAAATAAGAGAACTTGTGATCTGAACACAATGGTTCTTTAATTTTTAAAGTACACAATTATAGGGTTTGGGGATTTTTTTTTTTTTCAGAATATGAGAAAACAGTATGCACTGAGAGTTTCTCGTTCACGGAGAAAGTTAACAAAAAGCAGATGTAGCTCATAATACAGCAACTGCAATACATGCTGTAATTAATCTGGCATTCCAAACAATAAACACAATGTCAGCAAGGGACTTGCTTTAAATCTTTAAGTCAATTACATATTGATTGCCTTAGCAACACTTTACAGAAAATATTTGCCATTTACAAAGCTGAGTTCAGATAAGCAGCTGTTTAAAAACTAGAGGTACTACAGGTAGTCTAGTAGGGTAATTAGGAAGCTTAGCAGTGAGTGCGTACTCAATATGAAAACTTTGAGAACTACTGAAACTATAGATTCTTTTCCTTCTTTCACAAACCGAAGATCACAACACAGAAAACACCAGAAATTTTGCAGTTTTATATCTCAGCCTGAGGGGAGCGGCCACTCACAAAAGAGACTGGATATTTTGTGTGTGGGCAAGCATTTTGGACTGCAAAATATGCAAATATTGTTAATCTTTGCAAATTATAGAAAAACCAGACTAGAACATAGCGAGATAAAGGAAGTTTGGGCCTTCAAGTAGAGAGTAAGTCTACTTAGATAAAGAGTGGCAGTGGTGTTTCATTTGAGATGCTGAGAAACTCCAAGAAAGTTACCCGTTTCAAGTTCTATATTCACAGTTTAAATTAAAAAACCTCCCAGTTTTACTCTTCTACTACTTATAGGCCACGCCTTCCTCCCAAAAATTAAATAATTACAGTGCCTTTCCAGCATCTCCCACAGAACTGTTATGTTCCATCAGCTTAACCCAGGAAAACACAGAGCAACAGCTGTGGACAAAGAACATAAGACAGCTGAAAACTGTCCCCACAGTTTAGCTGTCTAAATATTTGTGGGAGAAGACGAATTTTTCAGTAAGTGTAGAAAAGTCAAGGATAAGTTCTAGCGTAATAGCAAAAATAATAAATAAATATAGGTAATTTAATCAATACTAAATTCATGCCATATTTCAAGGTTGCTTTCTGAGTTTACTCTGACAATTTTCCAAAAAAATTAAACAAAAAATTGTTGCAAATACTTGGGTTTTGTTTATTGCTGCTACCAGGCACCAGAGTCACTCAAAAAACTACCTGCAAACACACGACTTGCAAAACAAAGATACCAAAACAAAGATGCTGTTTTCGAGAAACTATTAAAATATGCCCTAGGGCTCCTCACATGCTTCCATGTCAGTTTAACTCCTGAACATCAAGGTATGGGATTATGTGGCTATTTTAATTAGGAGCTACGGCCGTGCATACCCTTTAGTAACAGGAGGCAAGGATTTGCAATGTTTTCAGAACAAAACTCTTCAGAAGCACAAATACAAACCTTCTGTCTCCCAGAAGTCCCCATTTACTCATCCAGCCCTCCAGAGTCCCACTTCTGTAGGAGAGGCGTGGTAGCTTTAAAAAGGAAACTCTCCATCCTCTTACAGCAATTTCAGAGCCTGCCCTTTCAACTCCCAGAGCTGCTCATCCTAACACCTCCTCCTCCGCTTTGGCAGGAGGTGAAGCACAGACAGCCAGAACCATCCTATGTCTCTTTACAGCCCCGTTTGCTCTGTACTCAAATTGGCTTTTCTACACCTAACCTGGCAATGAAAGACCAGGGGGGGCAAAGCTGAGCCTTGATTCAAAAGTCACAACAAATCTAGGTGCCCTGCCATCCACAACCAAAACTGTTTCGGGATGGCACAATATCGACCGCTTTGGCTTTAAATACCTAGGCACTACTAAGGGCAGAATACTGCTTGTAAGGACTACACGTGGCTGGGGCTGCAGAATCTCACCCGTGCGGAATGTCCGTCCTCTCCCAGCACTAACTCTCACCCAGCTCTGTGCTCATTTCTTTCCTGTCAGCAGATGGGTACGGAACAGTCAAGGGCACTGCTTGAAGATACAGGTTTAGGAAACTAAATTTAGGCACTCCAATATAAGTTACCAGACATTAATTTCCAGCTTCTGCTCAAGTCAGCAGTGACTGTGGCTCAAGTTTTGTTTAACAAAATGACAGAGGAAGGAAAAAAAAAAACCACAAAGAACAACAACAACAAACCCAACAAAAACACAAAACATAAAAATATCCCTGTCATTGTATATTGGGGGGTAGGGAAGGGGCCACAAAGAGTTAATTGCCAAGAGTCTCTTACTTCTTGACAATTTATTCCTTTGGGCTTATGCACTATTTATGCTACTAAGTAGTATTTTTTA
The DNA here is from genome assembly GCF_000703405.1 of Apaloderma vittatum. Lineage (NCBI taxonomy): Eukaryota > Metazoa > Chordata > Aves > Trogoniformes > Trogonidae > Apaloderma > Apaloderma vittatum. The sequence continues at coordinate 139,706 of NW_009699536.1, forward strand.
ATATAAACTAGCTGAAGAAAATCATAATCCATTTTGTCATATGCTCATAAATTTTATTCTCTTTGTTCTGCATTCTGTCAATAATTCATGCTACAAGCAGCCTTCTCAAAAGTAATTTTTTTTGTTTATTCTTCTAACCTGTTCACTCTAGAACAAATCCCATCTTGACTTATGAAATACAAAAGTTTATTCCCCACCATAGGTGCACGGATGTGTGCACTGTCGTGGCATTTCTACAGGGTTCCCCTCTTACAGTGTCCTTCAGTAACCATCTACAATCAGGATCAGTTCTTTTAAAAGTCTCACCAGGGAAGGACTGAACTATTACAGACGGTCATTTCAGCTGCCTTTGTGGCAAGACCTAGTGTAGTAGAGCACTGCCGGCAGTTATTTAATCTGTCCTGAAAACTCTCCGCTAGTATGGACTCACCAAAGCCTATGCAACTTGTTACAGTAATTAGCTAACCTTGTCATCTCTAAAATCCAAGAGAAATCTCTACAACAGAAATGTTTGCTTTTAATCCTGTCCTAAGGAGACACTGATAACGTTCTCACATAGCCTTTTCTTAAATTATTATAACACCACCTTTTTTTTTTTTTTAAAAAAAAAACAACAACAAAACCCCCCACTTCTTCTCAATTCTTGTTTTCAACTATCTCCTTTGCTTTCCTTCGGATTTCTCTCCAAATTGTCCAAACTCCGAAGGCGAGCACTGGTAACTGGTATGGTTCCACAGGTGAAACCTCAGCAGTACTAAGTTGCACAAAATAAATATTTCTTTTATCACAAACCATGAGCCTGAATATACATCCCAGTTTGCTTTATTTTGGAATACACCATCATACTCCAGTGCCCCTTTAATTTGTCACACACAATGACGTTTAAACTCCTTTCCTCAATACTCTGCACCTGATCTTTCTTCTCCAAGCAGATTGTGTTGAGTTCACATTACCAAGTTGTTACTAATTTTACATTTTTTCTCCAATTTGTTTGGAGTCTAAACTGTGTCAACTTGATGCCAGTTGCAAGTTTTATAAACATCTGCTATTCCATCAATTAACAATCAATGAAAACACTGCCCAGCATGGGACAATACATCAGAACACCTGACAGAAGGAAAGATGCGACGTTTCAATCACTTTAAGGACAGGAAGGCCTGGATCTCCTTTGCTTTAAGGTAATTTTCCTGCAAAAAGTAAAGAAAACAACTACTGCACCCAAAGAGTCATGCTCAGTGCTTTTTTCTGAGAAAGCATATGCTCATTCTAGAAGTTTAGGTTTCTTGGAAGCAACCAAATGTGTATCTATATAAGCAAGTCAAATTCATGTTTGTAATTCCCCAGGTGACAGTACCCACAGACAGAAAAGCCACCATGAGCTTCACTTCTTGCTGCACTCCATTCCAACAGGAACAGGGGATAAGAAAGACACACAGAAATGTATTTTGCACATGTATAGCTTAGTATACCTCTGCAAATTTATTGCTGGAAAGTCTTGGTGGGAACTGTTTGGCATGGCAATGTTTTAAGCAAGTTACACAAAACAGTTTGCATTTTCTTAAAGTTCAGTGTTTTCTCAGCTTACTTTCTTGGCTGTTAGTCTCCTCCAGCATTGCAAACCCAAGCAGTTTACATTATTTGACATTGCATTGGACACAAATCTAATAAGCTGGATGACAGTTTCACTCAGATTTAATGCTTTTTATTGCTGTCTTGTTTCACTTGCACACATTCTAATTCTGTTTTGTGATTTTCAGTACAAAATGCCAACATCTTCAACTCTCATGAACTAGAAATGAATGCTTTGCATTCCCAGTATTTTAAATCATACATGTGTTTTGATGCAAGATGAGACACATGTTAAATGTTTAACAAACTAAAATTGCAGCCATCTAAATTGCATCTTTATGGAAGTAGCATAAACACCTCGGAGATGAGAATAGCGACATTTGATATTTAACCACTGGTCTGGGACAGTAATCATAGAATCATAGAATGGCCTAGGCTGGAAGGGACCTTAGAGATCATTTAATCCAACCTCCCTGTCATGGGCAGGGGTGCCTCTCAACTAGATCAGGTAATACATGGGGACCATAATGAGTCTGCATCAATACAGCGGTGTTCAACAGCTTTTTCCCCAGGGCATTCATCAAGTAGGAACCTCAGAATTGTGACCAATCTCATTTCCAAGACTAGAACATATACTGGAAGTTCATGCCCAACAGTTCAGAACACTGGACTGTAATCCTCCTCTCCACTGCTGGTATAGACATTTTCTCCTGGTCCTTTCCCTCACATCCTCCTCTTTCCACCTCCCATCTGTTTTCCCATTATTTTTATACCTTCTTCATCACTTAGTCTTTACTATTCTACTCTTTCAAAAGCCTCATTTCTTTAAGACTCCCACGCTAACCTTATGTTTCCTGCCATTCATGTACTGAATCACACCTACCTCTCCCCGACCGTCTTCAGTCTCTGATTTTCTCTGTCTCTCACTCCCCCATTCCACTTCATCTCCAACTATTTCCTTTCCCACAGCTTTCCTCCCATTAGCAGGAGATCACTTGCCTTTCGCTTTCACAGGAGTTAGTAGAGGGAGTATATGTTGCCAACAGTCCTCAGCAACATGCCTTGGTTGATAAACATTGCCAGATGGTATCAGTCTCACTAGTTCAACTATACCAATTCAGCACTTTCAATTGCTGCCACGCAGCCAAAACTAGAGGCCTAGACAAGCGTTTAAATGAAATAACAATTATTTTGTAACTGGGAGGGGGAATAAAAATCACAAGAACGCTATTTATGCCCTGGATTTTGTTCGCTTTAGATCTGACTTGCTTTACAGGAAATGTTAGTCTTGCCAAATAATCAAGGAATAAAATGACTAGTACAGTTTATACAAAGTTAAGTTTGTACAGATGAAAAGCTTCAGGTTTTGAAAACCATATTATAGTTATGTTTCAGATATTCTCTCCTACTGCTACTCCAGAGAAATCGCATGATTCAAATTATAGTTTCCAGAGGAAGTCATTAAAGAGACTTTCTATCAATGACGGTTTTGTGTGTTTGCACTTGGTCTTTGGCACAGACTCAGCCTATATTTAGAACGTGCAGTAGAAAGAGTGCTTGAAACCAAAGCAGTTAAAAAAATAATCAGAATCTCATTTGTCATACAAAAATCTGCAGAGACAGGATGATACTCACACTGCAGTTCTAGACAGTTTATAGGAGTTGTATAGGTTTGAAGAGGGGAATGCAGCAGTTGCCTGCAAGTGCTACCGTCAGCAAGAAAGCCTGGAGCCTCAGGTGAGACACTGCCTGTCTTTGGTGAAGATTGGCCTTTGAATGGTAGTTACAGAAATATAGTATTAAGAAACTGGAAAGACTATAAAAAAAATTATCAGCTACAGAATATCACACATTAGGTATTATTTCTTCAAAGTATAAAAATGTAGTGTTATGCCCAGTAATATCAGCAGGTGATCTATTTATTTATTTCCAAACTGTGGCAAGATCCTTAAGTGAACTTCTGCTACGCATGCTAGTTTTTTCATGCTTTCTCCACTCAAGCTAATTTTGTTCCAAATTAAAAAAAAAAAGTGAATCAAGTTTATTAACCTTTCACATCATTACCATTCACTGACCAATGTTTAACACGTACTGCATTTAAATTAGCATCCTCAATTAGACGAGCAATAAATTTTCCAGATTAATGTCAAACATTTGCATACAATATTGCATTAGATTGGTATGGAGAATTTCTCAGCACCCCCTGAAATCTTGGGAATCATTACAATTTAAATAGAGGGAAGGAGTGCACTATACTTAAAAAGATGTGACACTTCCACTTTCTTAACTCTTCTCCAACCAAACCTAGGAAGAAGTATCTGCTGAAAGATAAGACAACATAAACACTACGGGCTTCAAGTGACATTCAACGCCGTGAGTTTAGCTTCTTTTCTGAAAATACTAGAGTGTGAGAAAGTATTTGAGTAGTAATAGTTAACAAGATAACATATTGCAGAACGAGCAGCCTCCAAGAGCTATATTCTAAAGCCTGTCAGGCTAAAGTACTGAACTGATTGATAAGAATTATCTGACCAGCATTTTCTGTATTCTGATGAATGTCACTGATGACACAGGCTATTAATGCATTTTTGTACTCATTTCTTTTGAAAATGCCCATTTGATTTACATCAGAGCAAGATCAAGTCAGATAAACTAATTTCAAGAAATTCAGAAGGCTCTAGTTACAATCCAGGATAATTAGAGAAAGGCATAAAATAATTGAGCATGTACTTCTCTGTTTTATAAAGAACTTCCAAAATTAAGGTATTCTGCATTTCAGATTATGTAACTATTCAGTTTTATTTCACTAAGTTGTGTGAATTAAAAATAGAAAGCTATATAAGATGCTCCATTGGCCAAGTTAATCTACTTTTACCTATGGGGAAATGCAAAATAACATTAGTTTTGCTGTATAAAGGTTAAGCACAAAAATAAATTTAAAGCCACTCTAAGGAACAGAAAAAATACCTTGCAATGTCTCAGATCATGTACCGGATCTGAATGAAATTTTATTTTATGAAGCAACTGCAGACATAAAAAAATTATCTTCTCTCCTGCAAATCTTGTTGACATTTTCAAGAAACATTACAGAGACTCCTTAGTCTCCTGACATGACTGTCTCCAATATGCAGAAATACACTGTTGTGAAATTCACATGCTTATAAGATATGAGCCTTATTAAAAAAAATCTCTACATAGTTATCAGCTGGACAATTGCATAACAGGATGCATCTTTTTTTCTTGTTTTTAGTGAGGTCAAACAAAAGCTGCAAAGGAATTTTGCTCCACAGTTAGAAAACTGACAGAAAACACCCAAACCAACAGTTCTGTCATCATGGGCACCAACAAGGAAAAGGCATTTAAATGCTAAGAGTTTTAAGAAAACCTTTACTGAACTGGCATAAAGTCAGAGCTACAACTTTATACCTTGGGAACCAAAACTAAGTAGCTATAAGAAAAAAATCTGCTGACAAAAGAGCACAGCCCTCACTAACCAGCGGCCCCCACCCCGTGGGTGGCTCTGACACCACCAGGGCATGCCAGGCGAGAGGGCTGAGCTGCCTGGCAGGTAGCTATGGAGCCACCCGCACAGACCTTAAGCACGCAGTAAGGCAAGAGAGATAAGGCCACAACTGTGCTCTTCAGCAGCTGTGAAAACAGTTCTGTCTCCCTGATTTTACTTCTAGCAGAAGCAGTTGCCAGTCTTCCCTCTAGAAGTACGTGGAAAATGCACAACTGAGCGCACCCTTATCATTATTCAAAACACGCAGAACAAGGCTGTGCGAGGGCTACGGCAATCAAAGCACTCCTGTGCCTACTGCTTCTGAGGTGGTCTCAAATTGATCCTGTTTCCACTTAGAGATGGGAAAGACATGCGGAGTAAATTCAGAGGCTTGTCTGAGAGCACCTTTCTGTTGACCTACACGTAACCAGGCAGAGAGCTCCTCTCCAGGGGGAGCAGGCACCCCATTACCACCCGCACCCACATTCCTGGATGAGATATTGACAGGGAGCTTGGCCTGTAAAAGGGAAGGCACCAACAGCACGCCAAGAGTGGCAGTTGTGATTCTAAATATATTTCCACTTGTTTGCAACGAAATCAACGCCGAGACAACAAAAATCAATACTTGATCATGAATCAACACAAAAAGGTACCTTTGTTTTTTAAGCACTTCATCTAAGCTCTGCAGAGGCTTAGACGCTCCCAGTTCTGCATCACTTCGCATCCCTAGTTAAAGACAACAGCTCAGGCTGTAGTTCAGAAGCAGGCGCCACTCCACACGGTTTCAGTTCCTATCACAGGTTAGGGCACAGTCTTGTAGGACACTTGGCACAATTTTCAAGATCGTCTTACTGGATTGGAAGCCAAAGTTTGTCAAAAAGCTCCATATAACACTGCGGGTCTTCAAGTGTCCAATTAATTATTTTTCCCTGCTTTTCTAATTTTACTTGATGCTTAAGGCTCTAAGCCAATTAAGTGGCTATTCATAGCACTGAAATTAAGGTAAGAAAATCAGTAGATTATGCTCCATGTTCACTCTCTTCCACTCTGTTTTGTTGTGTTTTTTTTTTTAGTGAGAAAAGCAGAAGCCACAATTATTGTAATTAGAAACAGCACAGAGAGAAAGAAAAGCAGGTCAAGAGCAGATATTGACCAACACTATGAAACGTTACCCTTGCAGCATTTGTTTCATTAACAAGTCTGAAGCATTTAGCAGTCCTGTGATGCCATGCGACTTTCTCAGGAGGGGATGACTTGGCATTTAAGACTGACATGCAAAATAAAGTTCAGCTCATTGTTGCATTTACAGAAACACAACCGATGAGCTCCCTTTACAGTAATTTACAGTAAATAGTATTCTTCTGAAGCTTAAAGACTGATAAGCTACAGAGATATGTACTGGCAAGTACACAAGCAATCCCAGCACATTAAGCTGTTTTCCATTAATCACCATATCATTTTCACGCAGCTTCAGAAGTTACATATGGTTATGAATGAAGAGATTGTCATTTTAGAAGTGAATGAAATTATAGGAGGACTTTTAGAACTGCACGTGAAGACTTCTAACACACAATTTACACGAGCATATTCTTTAGAAAAGTAGTGGAACTCATTTTTATGCTCAAAGAATTAAGATCAAATAAAGTAAAATTAAGAAATTTAGCCTTTGTAAGAAAGTATTTTCATGCAACTTAAGCCATCTCTGAAATGTCTTTTGCAATAAAACAAAACTCAACAAAACAAAAGCCCATGCGCTGATGTGGTAGCTCAAATTTGCATACAAATGTAAATTCCTCTTCATCTGCTCTAAGACTTAAGTCTCAATTTACCAAGCAGAGCACACATAATAAACACCAACTGATGTGAAACATTTCTATTTTCAAGTTGCGTCTGCAAACTATCTAAATCCACATAAAGAAGAGAATATTCTTAATCTCAGTGCCCATATTCACAGGAGAGATGCTTATTTTCCTCTCCATTATATATCAAAATATATGCACACCTTCACAGTTTTATTTTAACTTTCCAGACTATACTGATCATCTCCATGAAGAATTCAGTAATTTAAACATTAAGAAAGCTGGTATCATAGTCCTTCACTACCTTGCACAAACAGTGAAGAGGTTCATACGCAGCCAGGCTGGCCTGACAAGATTGATTCAAGTTTAACAGAGCACCAAAACAGGTTAGATATTTTTATCTGGCAATTTTTTGAAACCTCAGTTTTATACACAAGATGAATAGCAAACCAAAAAGAGCCCCCCAAAATCAAGCAATTTCTCCTTACCATTTTCTTCTAGGAACGCTTTCAGAAATGGTCTTATGAATTGTACAGATTGTAACCTTTATTGAAAGCAATACATGGGGGACAGAATCTATTATGAAGGAGCTCCTCACTATTTAAAATCAATGGATTTTCATAGCCTTGTACTGGTTTTTGGATTGTGGGGAAGTTGTGGAATTGGTTTTCTTTCTTGGTGGCTAGTTTTTGGTTTCTTAGAGCATTTTTTTTTTTAATCTACAAAAGCTAAACAAAAAAGCAACACTACCTCCACACTCACAAACAAAATAAGAAGGTAAACATCTCTGAGCTCAACAGGGGAAATTAATAGACGCTGTGTTGTCAAAAACTACATTTGTTCCACAATACAGCTAGTTCCAAATTACTTCTTACCAAAATTAAGAGCAGGCATATATATGCACTGTGAAAAAGGAAAAAAAAAATAATCTCTCTTTAGTCCATGCAAATGAAGTTATTTAAGGACAGCACAGAATTAAAGAGCTGTGTTAGGGCTGCCACTATATTAAGTGTGGAGAGCACACACATGTAAAATCTGAGAAAAGGAAAACACCAGAGTCTTTAAAAATAAAGAAATCCTACCAGTCATTGTTCTATATGTACACACACAACTACAGCATAGCATTATATATTGCAGCTGCAGGGTCTTCAGTCTTGTACATGTCAAATTGCTAGAAACAGAGCCCATGGTTTTCAACTTAAGGAGTTATATAAGACAAAGAAGTAAATAGCCTAAACTATTAGGTAATTTTTGTTTGACTAAACTCAGACTTGGCCAACTTCTTGGGGAACATTTCATATTATATAACTGCACTTTGCAAACATGCCAGCCTCAGAAACACACCAAGCCACTTGGTATTTAGAAAAAGATGAAGTATGTAACTTAAAGTTTAGTAGCATATACTGAAATTCTTTGAGTATTACAGTGATAATTCAAAGCAGAGAAATCTATTCATTTCTCTAAATTTCATATTTATTGCAAAATATAATTAATGTGACAGAACCTCCTGAAGTGAGGGTCCAAGGCCACTTCATGCCACACAGACACTTTTCACTGTCCTCAAAGTTTCTCAGCTGCTGCCTCATTTAGGTTCATTGCTTCACTTAGGGGTTTGGTGGTTTGGTGGGGTTTTCTGGGTTGTGTTTTTTAGTCAGGTGTTAAGTTTTTGGTCTTTTTTTTGGTCTTTTTTTTTTTTTTTTTAGGGGGAGACAGAGAAACCAGAGACCTCCAGACACACTACAAGAAGCTATGATGCTGTTTAAAGCTCACATGACTCCTACAGAATGATGTTGCATGGGGTTACTAACTCTTCCATTTTCACTGACATTTCATCATAAAATAATGGGTTTGAACATGACCTTACAATGTCTTACACACATCCATTAATGCAATGGAACAAACACTTGAAGGCGTTACCCACAATTCTTTTTGCCATGTGTTTCACTGAAATTTCTACTTGTTAAGTGCAGTCTCAGCTTTGCACAAACATGGGATTCAGCTCAGTTCTCCTATTGAAAGCAATACTGTGTAGTAGTCAGGGATGCTTTTAGGTTTTCAGAAATGATGTAATCTCTTCATGTATGTAAATAACAAAGTATCTCCACATGGGGCACTAAAAACTGGCAAGTACAGTGCTGAACGACCCTGAACCACGGGATTAAGTATTCAGGATCAGGCTCGTTGGGGCTCTAAGCAATCTGATGTAGTTAAAGATGTCCCCGCTCACTGCAGGGGGTTGGACTAGATGACCTTTAAGGATTCCTTCCAACCCAACACATTCTATGATTTTACTATGAGAGATTTAGCACCAACATCAGTTTCCACTCTTTCTAAAGATTTTGTTGACAAATAAAATTGAGAAAATTAAATAGTTCTAAAGAGAAAAAGGAATTATCTGAAAAAGCATAAAATCAGATCAGAGATTTATATGACAAATTACACCAAAAAGGTAAATTGTATTTACACACAGCATTGTATTTACACACATTCATGAGGTTGCACAGTTGACACCATGTCATCTCTCTCCCTTCCTTCTCTCAAAACTTGAACTTCAGCTTTTATTACAATACTAGAAAACAATTGAAAGCTCACTTAAAAGTCTGAAACAACAAAGATTACATTTTAGCTTATTCTTGATACCTAAGACAGTAACCTGCATGCAGGTTTGGCCTTAAAACAGAAACATTCACTATGTGGTACACTTAACAAGAAAATTAAAAAAAAAGTCTCTAGCTGTTACCATACTGCCTCCTGGAATGTGCAAAGCTCTTCCCTTGAGCCTAAACAACATTGAAATAAACTGGAGCAGTATTTTACAAATTTAGTTGAAAGTTTCTCAGTACAGTTATTTGCTGATTTTATTTTGCATATTGTCTCAGCAGCTTAAGATTTAAAGAAGGAAATACTAGGCTCTGCTTGCACCATAGCTTGCAAAAGGCAAAGTTTAAGGAAAAAGTATGAAACCAAATTGTCAAGCAATGTGTTTCCAGTAGTGTGCACTGCTTGTTATTGCTGCCTTCCTTCTAATGTCTTCAGTGCTTCCTCTCCTCCTGCCATTCTCTTTAGACAGGAATTTGACATTCTGTGCATTTGACTTGTCTTTGAGATAAGCTAATGAAAAATAGCATGTGGCGAATGTTTTGATAATAGAAACCAGTTTAAATTAAAAAAACCCAAACAATACAACTAGTTACTAACACAATGCTGGATACAGATCAAAGAATAAATAAAAAGAAAAATCAGGTGAGGAAAAAATACACAAACCTCTCACTATGGATTTTTTTCTTAACCAACCTAAAATGCATCAGTAATAAGGGAAAAATCAGAAAATGCTAAACAAAAAAAGCAAGCAAACAAAACCCCAACAAACCTCAAAACCAGAAACAGCAAATGAAAGAACAGGTGAAATAAGAGCAGCTCAAGAAAGAAAGAGAAGAAATTAGTGGGTAACTTCAACAGGTGATACATGAAGAGCTGGAGACTGTAATCTGGAAAAGGCAGAAGAGGAGTGAACATGTGGGAGGAACAGTATGAAAAGCAAAAAGAGCAACAGAAGTTCAGTAAAAGCAGCCCTTTTTTAAAGTGAACAGTGGAAGAGACCCCAGAGTTATCCCTGCTTTCAAAGCTCAAACTCCTTTGCATTTCCCCTTACCACCTTTTTTACCTCTCAAAATTTTCCCTGCTCCAACTCCCTGAACAAATTCCTGCCTAGAGGCACTATGTTTCCAGGAGCTGCAATGCTGTTTGTTACCCAAATGCTATTTCAAGGCTGTCTGCATTCTCAGCACACAGATAGCTATGGCTGTTGAAATACAAACGCACACACCTGTACGGGGGGGG